>NC_058089.1:91016102-91036102 GCF_014858855.1 Bufo gargarizans | reverse complement strand
TGCTGGATACAATGGGAAGGTGGAAGGACTCTGTGTGCACAAGAGATCAACTTTTATTTCTGCATAAATATTAGGAGGAAAGGACATGATTGATGGTACAGGTGAGATGCCACCACCAGATGACAGCAGGGTGGAAATGAACAAGCTAGGGGCTACCTAGGTAAAAGAAGAGGGAAGGTTGGGGCAAAACCTTTCCAAACATGGGGGAGGTGAGAAATTTATGAGTAATTCTGGGTTCAGGTCACTACCAGAGTGAGTAATGGTTTATTAATGGGAAAGAAATGGACAGGAAATGCAAAAAGATCTGGAGGACCAAGGGAGAGACCTAGAAAATAGATGTCTCTAGGAAAGAGTAAAAGGAACATGCAGGGAGTAGGTCTAAACTCAAATTCAAAGAGACCTATAATTGAAGAAACGTGTGCTGGGGTGTGTAGTGCAGAAATACAACCCAGGACATAAGTTATAGCAAAGGCTAGGGCAAAGTATTCCAGCACAATGCAGAGGAACAGGATGAAATGTGCACGTCTGAATGATGAAGAGGGATGGAGGTACCAGGTCATTTAACTATTCTTCTCTGCTGCAATTATTACTAATACTGCTGGTGGAGGCTCCAGGAATATCCCAGCATCAGAGCAGCTGAAACACTGCACTTACCTTCAGTTCTTTACATATAACAACTCACAATATCAAAGTATCTGAGATATGGACTGTATTATTAAATTATCTATCTATCTATCTATCTATCTATCTATCTATCTATCTCTCTTCTACAATTATAGTATATAAATTCAGCAATTAAATATTTCTTTTTTTAATATATCTTTTTATTAAACATATACCTTTAGCCATAATCTATGAATACTATAATCTCTTATCTATCTATCTATCTATCTATCTATCTATCTATCTATCTATCTATCCTTTGATTTTAGCTAAAATTCCTTTAGTTTGTAAGCTCATAGTTGAGCTAAAGCTAAAATTGTTTAGTTTTTATAGTTCTAAGCTAAAAATTCAGTGCCAGAGAATATAATAGCGTGCTTAATAGCTTAATACTACTACTACTACTACTACTACTACTACTACTACTACTACTACTACTACTACTACTTCCAATAATATATTATCATTAGATAAGTAAACGTAATATTATTTGTTCTCAAATATTGCTGAATATGGAATATACCTTAAACACAACACACACTCCATCAACCAGTGATGGTCAAGAAATATCTTGAAGTTTTATAAAAGGAAATTTCTAAACACAGAATGATTAATAATAATAATAATAATAATAATAATAATAATAATAAAAAACAGTCCTGGTAAAATAGACTATTAAAATTCAGCTGAATAAACTGTAAAAATGATATTCATAGAGCTGAATTTGCCTGTTCTGCCTGATATTTAAGAATAATATTTGCATGTAAAAATATGATTTCCACTAACAATGTATCTTCCAATGCACTGACATCTGCGGTGTTTCCTTCCCGCTGCATTGCTGCCTGTCATAATGCAATGACTGCTTTAGTTAATATAAATGACTGGACTAATGTATTTGAAAAATACGTCTGCTGCAGCCTGACGCTGAAAAGAACAGTATCCAGGCACACACATCTGTCACGCTGGGAACATACCCTCATATACTGTACTTAATATTCAGGATTTCCTCCAGTGTTCTACCATATGCAGCAAAATAGCAGTGAAGCAGATTTCTAGAATAGGCCTGGTCATAAGAGCTTACACTCTTTGGATCGTATGACTACTACTGGGCATGATCAGTTTATACTTTTTAATACTCAAGCGGACCGCGTGGGAAACACTATCTATCTATCTATCTATCTATCTATCTATCCATTTTTATGGAAAAATAGATTAAAATAGAAATATATGGCCTGACCTGTACCGAGTCCTCTTGGACCAGCCTGCAGTACATCAGCGTTTCATATTGAAATGAGTGCTTATGAGATGAGCTCAGCTAGAAGTAAGTTTAGGACAAGCGTACAGATACACCTATGCGTTTTGTTAGCATAGGTAAGGAATGCGAGTTTTCTGCAGAAATCCATCTTGAAGGATCACAACGAAGCGCACGTTTGATGTGTTGAAGGCACAATTACAAGAAAGCACTATTTCATTTCCCAGTGCAAACAGAAAAGTTTTAGCCGGACAGGAAGTGCACTCGGGTACAGTCGGCTCTTTGTCAGTGTGCACCCATATGTCCTGTGAAAGAAAAGTGAACTGACAATTGCTGCATTGTCACACAATTTTTTCCAAAAATAAAAACACAATATATACCAATGTATACATGCGGGCGCATGGTCTATGTCTGGACGATACCCTCTTCTTCTCATTCTTATTCCAGTTCTTTGGCAGGCATACATCTGTCCTTCCTTTAAATGTCTGTCCTTCCAGAAGCGTTCACAAATGAAATGCAATAACAAATTGTAATTTTAAGGCAGGACAATATATGGAAATGTAAGGGTACGGCCACACGGTCACGTTTCCTGATGCAGTTCTGGCAGTGGATCTAGAAAGGAGAGAAAAGTATAAAGGACAGATAGGACTTCTCCTCTTTTTGAATTCACTCCTGGTTTTGGCTTCCAAAACTGCATGCAGAGACCTGACCGTGTAGCTGTATTCTCAGACTTTAATATCCGACGTATCAGGTGGAATAAAATCCTCCTTGATGTCTTTTTGGGCTGATATAAAAGAATTCAGACTAAATCTAGAGATAGGCAGCTGCCAATTAAACGCACAGTGAAAACAAAAAACCTTTCAGATGTTGGATTTGATGACCAAATGTTATCCCTGTGCCAAAAACCTGAGATATCACTTGTCTTGCAGAGCAGAACCCACCCTAACGATCTTATGTCCCTTTGTATTTGGTAGCTAAATCGTGACGTCTGTGAAGGTAAGCCTATTCATACCCAATTTCAGATAGTTTTGCCATTCAGGGCCAGACTGATCCACTGGAGTACCACAGTATCATCCAGGGAACCCTGGTTCAAACATAATAATGGGCACCATAGTTCCAGCAGAGGATATCTCCATTTGGAGCTAAATTTGTAGTTAGTTACTTGTTACTAAAGCCTTTTTTAAATCGTGCTTATTCACAAATGACCTATTGATTTGTTCTCTGTGTATAATAAATAGCAAAGTTTAGAATACAATTTTAACATGGACATCACATGTTCTGCAAAGCTTTTAGATGGGCTCTCAGAATCCACCAAACGCAAAGGAAGTAAAGTTGGACCTTGAGTGGTGGACTCAAGGTCCAACTTTACTTCCTTTGCGTTTTGGTCTAGGTTTGAAAAAGACATACACCACATAAAATCACAGCCGTTGACGATGAGAGTCTACATGGCTTCTTAGTATCTACCTTGACATGTAATTTGAAACCAAGGGCTCCCCATCTACCATGTGCCACTTATAATCCATTAGCATAGAGTACCGTAACTGTACGGCATGGATTGCCATACATTTTGGCACCATGATGGGGCACAGGATCCGTACCCTCTATTTCATATTCTATCAGCATCCCACAACACAATTGTAGGGTGCTGATGGCTTACCATGGCAATTGGCGACCTAACAAATGGTGCCATAGGACCTATTGGGCCATGCTAGAGGAATGACAGAAAATGACCTGTCAGTGTAAGGCCTCCTGGACACAACCGTATACTTTTGCAGTCTGTAAATCGTAGATCTGCTAAATTTGGATGTAGCCCAAAGGGCATCCAACAATTTTCGCGGCACCCACTGTAAAAAAGCCTATTCTTGTCCGTAAAATGGACAAGAAAAAGACAGGCTCTATAATTTGTGGCCCGGCAACAAGGATGTGGACAGTGTGCAGATGACAACCGCGTGCTGACCGTTTTTTTTTGAGAACCCATAGAAATGAATGGGTCCATGTGAGATCCACAAAAAATGTTGATCGGAAACGGACCAAGAATAGGGTTGTGTGCATGAGGCCTAACACTGACAGGCAGTATTGCTTAATTCCTAAGCATTATGTAGGCAATCAAATGATCACAGAAAAAAAACTAAGAAGAGAAATAAAGTTTACTAAAACTTAAAAGCTGCAGGAAATACTGCCCCAAAACTAATATATAAACATTTTTTATAAAAAGAAAAAAAAAGCTGTTTACATACATATTATTTATATGTCGCAGCATCAAGCATAAGAAAACAAAAAATGACGGGGAATTTGCTATTTTTAGTCCTTCTCACAGCAAAAATGAATAAAAACTATTATATTTAACCCAAAATGGTACCAATACCATCTACAAACAACTCATCTACAGAAGACAAGGCCTCATACGGATACAGCAATAGAAAAAAAAGGTATATCCCTTGGAATGCGGCAGTACAAATATAATTTTCTTCCATAAAACATATTTGTATCGTGCAAAAGTATTAAAACATAAAATAAACTATATGTACCGTATTTGGTATTACCATAAACTTACAGTAAAAAAAAAAAAAATATAGACAAAAGTTTTTTTTTTTGCTTTGCCAAAAATATATATATTCAAAGACAGAGGTGGACTGGCCATAGACCCTACAGGGAATTTTCCCAGTTGGCCATCCAAACCCTCCTCACTGCCGCTGGCTGGATACTATTAGGGCACTATAGGGGTCATTATTAGAGGAAGTAAGGAACTAAGGTAGAGCTGGCTTGGTGTTGTGGCCCACGTCTCACGTCCTAAGCCCCCTGCTCCATATCTTAACTAGAGACAATTGGATAAGAAGGAGGTAAGAACGTGGCAGTTATTGATGGTCACCTAAGAAAGAAAAGCTTCTGGGAAGGTATTCTGTCCTGCACTATAGTATTGCTGAACCGGACAACTTGTATTAGTCCCATTTATTTGTGTTGCCCTTCTGTCAATTTGGACCCAACTATAACATTATGGTCACTTTTAGTTTTTTCAAAGGCCACTTTAAGTTCCCAGTCTGTCCCCGTTCAAAGCTAATCAATAACTTATATATTCTATAAAAAGATGCCATTGGGAAATACAATTTGTCCCGCAAAAAACAAGCCCTCATACAGGTACTTTTAGAGCATAATTAAAGAATAATGCCCTTGGCATGCTATGGTGAAAAAATATTCAGGGTCTCTAAGACTCACAATAGGTCATACCTTAAGAGGCTTATACTGATGTCCTTATGGCTGCTCCCCAGCATATCGTCTAAAAACCAGTGCAATAATGGATGCGTGAAAGACCACATCCGGCCAACAACCAGAAGCCCGATGCCATTTTCTGCTACACGTAATATATGTGTATGACTGGATGGAATTTCTGAGCTTGAATACAATGGTCAGAGTAGCTTGAACTTGTGTATAAGACCTAATGACTGATTTCTTGTTTGTTCGTCCCTATGTCTTTCTGGATAGATGTTTTAGGATAATTACATGACTTGTTTGAATCATTCGAGCAAGATCTATTCCCAGTATAGAAACTCCTGCCAAGAATCATTATATATATGCAAATGTGCAGTGGAGACCAGGATTTGGCATCGAAAATTGGCTAGATATTTGTTTTTTGTGAGAAGAAATGCCTCTTAAAATTTGTGGATTTTATATGACCCTTTTGTCCGATAATAGCCAACTTATCTAATCTTTGTAGATCCATTGGCATTGCATACGATAATATTCATTTAACTGCGCTCTTGTGCCCTTAAAAGCTTTGTCCCATGAAAAATATTCTACCATTTTCAAACCAGCAGCTGGATCTGAATACTTTTGTAATGGCATGTAATTAAAAATTAATTCTAGCCACTGTCTTATGCAATAAAAACCTATCTATATAGCGCCACCTGCTGTTTGCTCTTTTCCTATTTCTCTGTCCACTTCACTGAGATGGACGCACATGCTCAGTTCCATCTTCCAACTGCAGAAGTTTTTTTAAGGTTCTGGATTTTTTTTTTAATGATCTTACAGTGTCCGTAAAAATTCTGCATAGTACACCTGAAGTACAGCTCCTTTTACTCAGGGGTGCACAATCATTTATGGTCAGAAGGTACTGCATATCCTGTTTATTATAAACATTAGAACATATTTCATACACATTTTGCAGTGTACGTCAGTGGTATGGGCCCAGAGGTTCCCATGTTAAAAAAGTATACAACACAGTTTTGTTTTTTTGTGGGATGAGCAGCAGCTAAAAAAAGGAAAGCAATGTATACCAACTTGACATAGGCCAACCTTTTGGCGTTTGTTGGGTTAACAGATACAACGTATGTGCTGATAACTTTCCTGGTGCATTGCATGTAGCAAACAGACAGCCTAATTCAACTTTACTTTCCCTAACCAAAGGCATGTGAAGACATGCTGTGTTGGATTGGACCACAAGAATGACAGGAGATTCCCTGATGGTTCCAGGTTCTGAAACAATAATGAGCCCCTAACTTTCAGAAGAATGCAAAACCATTTGGAGTTCACTTTGGAGGAAATTTGGAGGTAGTTCTGTTTAGATGGAAGATGGTCCTCAGAACCATTTCCCAAGGAACCTCAGTCTGATACTGGTGTCATGTAAAAGCAATGCCTCACATCTGCCTACAAAAGCTTTTACTGCATGAAGGTCTTCCATGTGCCCATGACCTGCATCAAGAGACAATACAAAAATTAGTCGTTGTGACGATCCCTTAGGCCGTCAGCTGCAGAGAAAGCCATAATGGGTTGCTGACTGTATATGGTACATGACTGCTTTATGTGTTTTAATATAGAATTCAGAAAATTACCTATGCAGTGTCCCATTGCAAGGCATTGCATAGGTGTCCTACTGCAAAGGGTTAAAAATGTGCTATTTTATGTGATATGTGCATTTTCTGTATGTTTGCTGTCCAAGATGTTACTAGGTCTTAGATACCAACACTAGATGGTGCATTTACAACTGAGAACAACCCTGGATTACAGAAATAACCTTCTGAGAGAGAAAAAATATTTGAGGAGCACACAAGTGTGAAGAGGGGGTTTAGGCAGAAGCTCTGTGGAGATTATTTGTCTAAAAAGAGGCCTAGAGGCTCCACAGTGAACTTGTTCTGGAGATTAAAGTCTTATAGTATCTAGACATACTTTACAAGTTACCTGTGGAAGTTGCTAAAAGATTCACATCCCACTGAGGACATTGCAGAACCATTTACTTTGAGTACAGCAACCTGAGAAAAGGTGCAGAAGTTTGATATTGGGAGTCATCCTTTGGTTTCATAGTGTGAAATGTTGCATCCCTATTTCTGGATGCCTAAGTTTGGGAAAGAAAAGTACAATTTGTGGAAAATTGCTTTTGAGAGAAACTCAGGCCTATTAACTACCGTTGCAGCCTTAAAACCTATACCATCTGTGAAATTGCAAAATTATTGAAGATCTACCTGTCCACGCAAAGTCTAAGAACTGAGCTGCTGTATCTGAACTTTATTCATCAATGAAGAACTTTTCAACTTTAAACCTAGTGTCATATTTGTCTACACTGACCCACTGCTCTGACACCATCCACATCCACCCTGCTGTCAGGGACCTTTCCTTGCACATCATAGCTTGTCACCATCAAGGGCACCCCAAATCTCCACCAGGCAGGAGAAACTCCAGAACCAGGGTGTGCCCTGAAGGGAAGAAAGATGGAAAGATGTGTCCTTCTCATCACTGCATGGCCCAGGGGAGCATCAGAGTAAGTAACAACTACAACCACCATTCTTGCTAATATCTCTCCTGCCTACTTCTCTCCACTCTTCTGTACTCACTGGGCAAAGTGACCTTCTTGAGTAACCTACCGTATTTACAATAGTGAGATCTTTTGTACCCTTTTTGGAACTCATCATAATGGACAGCAATTTCTCATGGGATGTAGGTGCAAGTCAGGCTGAGCAGTGTTTTAAGGTTCTTTTACATGAACCGAGGATTGGGGGAATTTTTTGAGGAGGAGTTTTCATCTTGGTGAAAATGTGTCACCTATCACCCAATGAGCGAGAAAACGCTTATTCATTGGGTACATTCTATGTGGCCCATAAAATGTTAGTTTGCCTGCTGCACATTGCCCTATGTAAACAGATGCACGCTGGCAAATAATGAATCACAGTAGTATAGTATGGGGACCAGCGATGCAGCTCTCCCATTTGCTTAAAGATAGGCAATTTTTGGGAACCATAGGTTTGCTCCGAATAATTCCTGCCAGTCAATGGCCTTTATGTTGCTGCATATTTGTGCCCAGAAGGGACACGGCTCTGTACTCTTGGAAGTATAATATATTATATCAAATCAGCAGACCCATCTAGCCATTCAAGTAGGCTGTTTGTAGGATGTCAAGTAGGCTGTTTGGTCGTGCCTTGTTTATCTGACAATTCTTTGTAATGTCCTTCTGGTATAAATTACCTGCAGATAGTGGACATGTCCCAACAGAGAAATCCTTTAACGTAAAAGACATGATGTAAGATAGTGGAGAAGCAAAGTACAGAGGATTGCCAATTCATCAATAGGAGGAACAATTAGCCCCTGGAGACTCTGGGGAAGTTAAGTACAGCATGCTATTGACTAATAGTTTAGTACATTAGAGCACAATTAAAACCTACAACAGAAAAATCTGTAAACTGATAGCTGGTAAGTAGATAGAAGTAAGTTGGACCTTTCTCCATATATATTTGTTTTGTAAGCCAATCTTTTTTTTTCGTTTTAGGTTCTCAAAATTACATATTAAGGGGTTCATACAAATGTCTACTATAAAATGCAGAGATCTCTGTTATAGCTATTCATTAGGGAATTCTTCTAGACAGATCCAGAATTGGCCTTAGCAGCCGTGTGATATTTTCATAGGTTGATAAAGACACAGGTCCATCTAGCTCAACCTTTCTCGATCAGTTATACATCATTCATTGATAGATTTATAGCTCTCAATATTATTTGTGGTCAGATTTTAAAATACTGCCATTATTACCTCTTGGGGTAGAGCATTTCATAGTTTGAGTGCTCTGACTGTAAAGAATCCTTTCTTGTATAGATGTATAAATTGCCTTTCCTCCAGCCATAAAGAATGTTCCTTTGCTCTTTGTACATTCCATGAGTGTTTGTCTCCATCAGCCATGTTTTTCATTATCAAGCTGTAGCGGCATTTATAGGTACCACCATACTTCCCCCTACTTCATTACAGAGGGGAAGATAGCTGCCATTTCACAGTTTAAAGGGGTTGTCCAAGAGAAAAAAAACGAATCTCCTGTTGACCAGGCACAGTGTAAAAGTAAAACAACAACAAAAAATCCCACTCACCTGTTTAAAATGTTCCAGATTCAGCTCCGAGCTTCCTTCTCTGATGGACCAGAAGTATGATGTCCCTTCAACATGCTTGTCACTGATGAGGACTAATTAATGGCCATAGCAGTGAATTGTGCAGGAACGGCATGTGCCCACCGAAGCTCAGCAGTCACATGCTGTTCCTGAGGTACCATCACTGAGGCCATTGATTGGCCTTCAGCGATGATGTGCATGTTGACAGGGAATCATACTCTTATGACATTGTCATCTACACCTTGGCCTTATTGTCTCCTATGCCACTCTTCTCCTGTGCCATGATGATCTGTAGCTGATACACAGCCCAAAAAGTTGTCATTACAGATGAGGCTGGTAAATAACTAGAAATATATCTCCTCCTCAATGTATTGAAACGAAACCAAGTCATACTTCTGAGGCCTCATTATTACTATTTACTTAAGCTAGGTATAGACATGAGATACAGTATTTGCTGCCAGACCCTTAATTCTGGTGGGATGTATTTTCTGTGGCCCACTATAGACATTAGATGTCTCCTCCCCACCAAAATGTGGATTGATTCCAACAAACATTTTATGCCTCTATTAAAATAGTGCAGCATGTACCTAATACCAATATACTGAGCACATCTAATACTCTGAGGTGTAATCTGATACCTGTATTGCTGTTCATCCAAACATCAGCGTGTACAGGTATTGGGATGAATGCCAGTTCATTCCAATGCTTGCGAAATATTGAAAGAAATGTGTTTTTACTGTGCTCCCTTTTATTTTTATTGCAGGTAAGGCGCTCATCTGACCAGATCTTAAAGCAGCATCTCTACATTTTTTAAAGGGTTTTCTGGGCTTTATTAAGGGATGTTTTATCCTCAAGAAAAGGCTTTCACTAGCTGATGAGCAAGTGACCAATAACCTGCCGATCAGCTGTTTGGGTGTCGCCTGAGGATAGGCTATCCCTTAGAAAAGCCAGGATAACCCCTGTAAATTGCTAATTATGCAAAAATTAGGTTCCCACACTGTTTTCTTGTTGTTTGTCTGTTAAAAGGATCACCAAAACCCAACACAAATTAGACAAATGTCTTGACCTTCACAGTTGCAGAAATTTTCTTTTTCATATGGCATATGAGTCCTTTTGCACAGGTAGATTTTCTGCCTGAAATGAGAAGCCATTAAGATCATGGCATGTTTACCTGGAGCAATCTTCGGCACTGTATCTGGACGAAAGATCACCTATCCAATCATCGTCCCATGTAAAATGGTCTTAATAGTGCCCATAAACGTTAGATAGCTCTCAACTGAAGAATTGTCCCAATTTGACCATTAACAGGCAAGATCAGCTATCTCAAGCCTGTATCTTTAAATCAATGGGGAGATTGGAAAATGAGGTGAATAAGCCAAACACTTCTTATCTCCTGGAACAACACGCTTATCTCCTGTGCAAAGAAAAATAGCCTTAAACATGCATATTGGTGGTTGCTAGCAAGTTAAGGACCAGCCTATTTTAGGCCCTGATGACCAATCATTTTTTTCTATCATCTCGTTCAAGAGCAGTAACTTTTTTACTTTTCTGTGTACAATGCCCTTAGAGAGCTTGATTTTTGCTGGATGAGATTTATTTTTACTGGAAATATTTTTGGGGGAGGGGGCTTGAAAAAAACAACAACAAAAAATCGATTGCCGGCAAGGGGCCACTTTGATTGGTCCCTTACCGGCATTACTGCACGGTATGCTGTCCGTGACAGCAGCAGGGCTCGGGCAGAAGCTTTAATCCAAGCGCTTTGCAGCGCTTGGATTAAAGAGCTGGTTTGACGTTTATAGACGTGATAGCGGCACGGGGCATGAGCAAATATCACATATATAAACGTATTGCAGTCATGAAGGGGTTAAGGATTCCAACTTCATAAAATCTCCATGAAGATGTTGTCCTTGGTCAGATTCAAACCCCAGCCACAAGGCTAACCAATGAGCCACTCTGAACCTCTGAGGTCTGTAGAGCCAGTATAGAGCCATTATAAGGCACTATGGGGGAGATTTATTGAAAAGGAAAACAGGAGCAAAGGAAAACTGGCTTAGCTGCCCATATTAACCAACCAGATCGATCCTTTCATTTTCGAAAGGAGCTCTTAAATAAATAAAGGTGGAATCTGCTTGGTTGTGATGGGTAACTATGCCCTTGATATCAGTTTTGATAAATCCCCCCTATGGGATTTACCCCTAGTTAAAGGGGCACTGGAGAAATTACTAAAAGTTGCCCCGTTTTGTATTTGGATCCAAATTGATGGAAGACAGGCCCAGCAATACCATATCGTGGTACATCATACCACCCCAACAGAGCCAAATACCACAGTCCATTACAAAATACTCCCAGCAGCACAAAATACATCCCCAAAAACTTCCACTGGCCATCAGCGAGGAGGGGCCAGGTGGCCACCTGGGCATTGGCCCACCAGGCAATTTCCCTGTAAGGTCTAGGGCCAATCTACCCCTGCCATTCCTGCCACATTCATGAGGCTTACTTCTGGTGATCTCAATGTCTGAGGAAGATTTGCCCAAACTGAGTCTCACTCACTATGAGTTTCTCTCACCACCATTATTGAAGATTATTATGTCATAAATGAAATTTCAAGCTACATTATTGTGCTGTACCCTCAAAAACCAGAGCAATGAGGTCAACTGTTCAAGTCAACGACGACAATGTAGACAATTATTTACCTGTCTGAACTCAATAGTAGCCTGAAAAGAGGTCTCCAGAAGACCAATGAGGCCAAGTGTCATTTCACACACCCGTTCAGCCATTTTAACTGTTCAGTGACTTGGGTGGAGAATTAGGAAGTGGCATTGTTTATGGTCACACTTTAGATCCGACTTTTTACACGTGACCAATGGAAAGCTGTAGATAAGTTTATTTACTTTACGAACAAGTACATGGGAACACATCATTAAGCCGTCAACCTACTAACGACTAATTACTTTGAAGTCTATTTCCTGAATGGTTATTGGTAACTTATTGATTAGGAATTGTGTATTGGGAAGATTTTGTTTCCCACAGAAACAGTTTTGACAAAAGGTCACCAACGCTCAATATACAAAGAATCAAGTAGGTGTATCAAACGAGCAGCAAACAATCAAGTACCAGAAATGTCTTCAATGGTGTTACCAAGTGATCAAAGGCTTGGAGATTGGACTCTTTTTACCTATTCCCAAAGCTGCAGAAGTGCATTATCACACATGGAACCAATCTCCAGGCAGCACGATCAAAATCTGGTAATTGCATTAGCTTTGAATACGGAGGATATGTAACCCTTTAAGTGCCGGCCTGATCACTTCTCCATTCGATGCACGGCCGGATTATTTCCGCTATGGCTATGTCAGTGTAATAATATAGCAAAACAGCGAGTTTGCGTCTGCTTTTTGTGTCTTTTTCTTCACTTTTTTTTCCCCATTTATTTTCAACTTAAATGTTTTAGTGCTGGTACCGTAAATCTAATGAACCCAGGTGATAAAAAAAACTCTTTTATTATTTCCATTTGTGTATGCCCGGTACGAGGAAACAGATGTGATGATTTAAGAGAGTGAATGTGTGTTACTATAAACACTTTCTGTTCGGCGCTTTCTGTGAAGGCGTAAGTTCTACTGTGCAAATCATAAGAGTGGGTGTATTGTAATGCGATTCCTTCCGAATACTTTAAACTCACGGATCAGGCGTTAGACCTAGAAATCAATGTTTCTCGACCAATTTAAATGGATTATTTTTTCTGAAACAGTGCCACAGCTGTCCATAGGCTGTGTCTGGTATTGCACCTCAGCCAGGGGCATTGATAGGGACTCAAAAGATCCGAAGCCCCAATGCATATGTGCCATTCTCTCTAACTCCCCCCCCCCCCCCCAATGTCCTAGCACTAAAGACATATTTTACTTCCTGGATGGGTATTACATTCAGTGCTGCCAAACATACAGCGCCACATACCTATTACACCCAGTGCCTCACAGGAGGCATCTTCTCTGTGTAAACGTTCTCCTTCCTCTTCTCTGTTCAGCCATGATGACTTCTTCCAGCCACATCTCATCTCTGCAGAGTTCCCACACAAACATCTTAAGGTGGATTTAGATGGGGCAATAATCAGGCAGCTTATCAGGAATGAACGTTCCTGTGAACGCTCTTTCCTGACCTTCTGCCTGTGTAAAGGTGCCGCCGATCACCGATGAACAAGAGAAACGCTTGTTCATTTGATTATCCTGTCGTTCATGCCAGCACCTTAAATGATGGTTCCTGGGCAGCAGATCATTCTGCCTAAACAGAGAACCGCTGCCCAGAAACAATGCAGCTGTATGAGGACGAGTGATCGCAATAGCAAAGGCTTGTTTTCATACCGTGGAGGTGATTGCTGCATGTAAATGTAGAATTTCACCTCCACTGAAGGAGCAGCCGAGTGTCGGGAAGCAAAGCTTCTTTCCCGACAATTGGCTGCTCATCAATGCATGTAAATGCGCATTTAGGTTCCTCACTTTCCTATCATCCTCTTCACCCTGGTGCCCCAACGGTGTTATCCTAAAGATAGTGCCTCCATAGTAATATAGAAGTCCCACCAATAACCTCATTAGTATACAATATAAAATAAAGTACAGGTGCATGCTACCATGGCTGCAATGCAAAAGCCTAAAAACACTATAAGCAGCAGCACACTGCTACAGGTGCAAAGACTTGCCTCTCCTGGGCCTAAGCCTACAGAATTCAGAGCAATGTAGAATTCAGCAATATTATACTCTGATTGAAAGCCTTGCCATATGGGAATGCACAGTGCAAATGGAGGCAGCCACCCCCCCCCAAATGTACAATGCATTGCTCTGAATCTTGCAAGCTTAGGCCCAGGAGAGGCAAGTCTGATAGCATAGGTCCCATCTGTTGGAAGACACTTTGTCGTTGGTAGATGGAACTGATACAAATTTGATCAAAAATGTGTGCAACAAGCTTCTAATGTTCATATAGTAAGTATAGCAGTAACGCAGTTCAGATTTATCCATGTCTCCAGAGTCTGTATCTTTCTTTGAGCATAGAGCATGGTTGATTAGTAGTGATGAGCAGCATGGGCAATATTAATTTTCGCGAATTTTTAGCCTAATAATCGCAATAAATTAGCAATTTCTAGAATTCGTGATCTCCAGTCATTATTTTCTTGATTGCGAAAATCGGCGATGTAATATGCGTGTATTGCGTGCGCAAAACAGGTGTGGGTCACTTTTGCTACATTTTTCAAGCTGCTAGAAGTTTCCTGAGACTAGAGAAAATGCACAGCACAGTAATTCCTATCACACTACCTAACACCCTGCACTGGAACCTATCAGCTCCACTATATCACTATCTAACCTACACGGACTATCTTTATTATATAAATGAGCTAACTATCTATCTAATGTAATTGAATAAGGATCCAGATGACACAGTAAAGCACAGAGTACAGCAATGACACTGCTCTCTCTCTCAGATCTGCAAAATACTGCAGAAAATGGCTGCTGGGGAGGTTCTTATATAGTAAGCGGTAGGCAGCTTTCCTATTGGTTGCTAGGGATGTTAGTAAGCTCAGACAAAGACATTGCAGCCTTCTCATTGGCCCACAAGCAAGAAGGGAGGTTACTGATGAAAAAAAATCTAGAATATTTGTGATTACGAAGATATAGCACTATATTCTACATCTTCGCGAATTCTCGAAGTGCCGTTATTCGCGATCAACACTATTGATTAGTAATAATACCTCCTACAATGTCCCCAATAGTGATACTGCTCCCCAATAGTGCCCCATTAGTAGTAGTGCACTCCATAGTGTGCCCAATAATAATGCCTATCATAGTGGACCCCTTAGTAATAAGGCTTCTCTATAGTGCCCCAGAAGGAAGTAGGCCACTAGTGTACCTAGTATTAAAAAATCCCCCTATAGAGCCCTTAGGAGTATTAAGACCCCTCTATAGGGCCCCCAGTAGTTATAATGCCCCCTATAGTGCACCAGCAGTTTTAATGTCATCTGTACTGCCCTTATACTTATAATGTTTCCTATGGTGTCCTCGGTAGTTATAATGCCCTTTGTAGTGCCCACAGTAATTAAAATGCCCCTATAGTGCCCCTAGTAGGTAAAGTGCCCTGCCCCCTGCAGTGCCTCAGTAGTTATAATGACCCTCATAGTGCACTGTAACTTATAAATGCCCCGACCCCTATAGCTCCCCAGTAGTATCTATCACAGAGACAAATAAAGCAAAACATTCAAGTACTCACCTCACAGGCAGGAGCAGTGATGTGGTATGTGAGCTCTTACCTACAGCTGCTCGCTCCCCTCTCCTGAAGCCTTGTGCTACAGAATGTGCTCACATAGCACATCTCTGCTCCTGCCTGTGCCCACTGTGCTAAAACCTGGCATAGATATGTTATACAAGGTTTTAGCAGAGCAGCGCTTGTACAGGCAGGAGCAGTAATGCTCCGACCCCTACAGCAATCAGTGTGGCAGAAGAGGAATGTATGTACTCCCATACACAGCGCTGTACGGATTCTAAAAAGTGATAGGCACCTGAACGTCATGTGCCTATTACTCAAGGAAATAGCGGATTTTTTATTTTTTTTAAAGTATATTACAAAAGTTAATTTTAGATCAGTAAGATTAGTTTTTAATAAAGTATATTCTAAGGTTTCACTTTAAATGTGAAACGTGACTTAACTTAAGTCCAAGCACTGAAATAATAGCCAATTACAGCTCTCTTTTTCAGCTACATTCTTGCTTAAAGGGAGTCTATCAGCGGTTTTGACTATGCTAAACTGCTGACAGCACTAGGTAGGGTTTGGGGAAAGCATTAGAGACTTATCTTTTGTAGGGGTTTTGGTGTCAGGAGTGTGACTATTCTGCCAGATTCTGCCTAAAAGTGCCCAGAAGGCAGAGGTTCACAGCGAAGTGCACTCTGCTCTCTGCATTGGGCTGCTTCACAACCCCTCTGATCTAAGTGACAGCTTTATTGGTCTCCTGATTGGGTTCTAAATCAGCCACTCAGAGCAGAAGGTAAGGGGTGTGAATCAACTCAATACCAAGAGCAGAGTGCATTTCACTGTGAAGTACCACCTTCATTGCGTTTAAGGAGCAGAACCTGGCAGAATAAAACTTCATGTTCACACTACTCCTGATAACAAAAGCTCCACAGAAGATATGTTTGTACTGCTCTCCCTAACCCCTACCAAGTGCTGTCAACAGTTTAGCATGATCAAAACTACTGATAGGGTCCCTTTAAGGGGTATGTCCAAAATAACAATGCATGACTTAAGCAAAGGATAAGTGATAAGTGTTTGATTGGTGAGGGTCCAACAACTGCTGGGACCTCACAAGTCATGAGAACAGGGGTCTAGTGCCCCAGTTTGAATGGAGTAGCAGTCAAGCATGCACACTGACACTACATTCAAAGTGTATGGGACTGTTAAAGATACACAGAGCCCTTGTTCTCATGACCGGTGGGAGCCACAATCAATCAGGCACTCATCACCCATCTTATGAACATGTGATAAGTTGCCATTCTGGAGAAACCTTCTTGAGAATATCCTTTTACAAAATGAAATGCTAACCTTTACATACCAATAAATTGTGCAAAAAAATCATCCTCAAAGGCAAGAACCCAAAGACCTCACAAAAATAAAAAATATAGCTCTACTGCAATCAATTAAATGATTATATATAATAAATAATATCAATATATAAAATCTATAAAATGAATCAACATATAAAATAAAAAATAAAATCAATATATACAATGAATACAATCAATTTATAAAATAAATAAAGAAAATCAATATATAAAATAATTCAATATTTAAAATATACAAACTAAATAAAAAATAAAATCAATATATAAAATAAAAAAATTAAATTAATTTATACAATTAATAAATTCAATTTATAAATAAATAAAGAAAATCAATATATAAAATAAATCAAATCAATATATAAAGATAAAATCAATATATTATATAAATACAATTAATAATAATAATAAAAAATACAAAATAAAATCAATACAGAAAATAAATAAATCAATATATAAAACGAATATATAAAATATATTAGGCCAACTAGTACATTGGAAATAGCTGCATATGTCATTAAATGGTGAGCAGCCAAGGATATAATGAAGTTACAGTTCATTTAGGGATCTAAAATGTTCGTTTTAACATCTTAATTAGTGTTGATCGAGCACCAAAGTATTCGGGTGCTCGGGTGCTCGAGTAGAACACCTCGGGATGCTCGGGTGCTCTACCAAGCACCCAAGCACAATGGAAGTCAATGGAAGAACCCAAGCATTAAACCAGGCACCCCCTGCTCTGAAGAGGGGCGGGTGTCTGGTTCACATGAAAAGGTTAGAAATGGATGGAAACACCACTGAAATGTTTCGGGAACAGCATGGGGAGGATGTCTGGATGTATCTTGGAATGATGTTGTCCAAGTAGTACACCACTTTACAGACTGACAATAATACGCAACAAACCGAAGATAAAATCGATTTAGATGAAAAATTGTTAGGAAACATTCTTTTCTGTATATTTACTTGTATATAAAGTGCAAGTGCTGCCAAAAAAATACAAGGAAAAAGCACTCCAATACAACCTGTATATCACATAAAGGAGGGCCTCATTCACATTGTGGTACAATTGTTCAGATAGTGGGACTCCTACACTCATGAAGCCTATGCACTAAGCGAAAGGGCTTGCCAAAAATTACAAGGAACCGGCACTCCAATACCCCTTTATTACACAAAAACAAGGGGGAGGGCATCATACCACACCCCTTTGAAAAATGAGGATTGATGGCCTGCTGGTGACCCTCAAAAACATTAGGAGCAAGGGCATGCTGGTGACCCTCTAAAACATTAGGGGTGAGGGTCTGCTGCTGAGCTGACCATCTAAAACATTAGGAACGAGGGCCTGCTGCTGAGCTGACCATCTAAAACATTAGGGCGAGGGCCTGCTGCCGAGCTGACCATCTAAAACATTATGGGCGAGGGCCTGCCTCCGAACTGACCATTGAAAACATCATGGGCGAGGGCCTGCTTCTGAGCTGACCATCTAAAACATTATGGGTGAGGGCCTGGTGCTGAGCTGACCATCTAAAACATTATGGGCGAGGGCCTGCTGCCGAGCTGACCATGTAAAACATTAGGGGCGAGGGCCTGCTGCCGAGCTGACCATCTAAAACATTAGGGGCGAGGGTCTGCTGCCGAGCTGACTCTCTAAAACAATAGGGGCGAGTGCCTGCTGCTGATCTGACCATGGAAAAAATTAAGGTTGAAGGCCTGCTGCTGAGCTGCCCATCTAAAACATTATGGTTGGGGGCCTGCTGCTGAGCTGACTCTTTAAAACATTAGGGGTGAGTGCCTGCTGCTGATCTGACCATGGACAAAATTATGGTTGAGGGCCTGCTGCTGAGCTGACCATCGTAAAATTAGGTTTGAGGGCCTGCTGCTGAGCTGACCCTCTAAAACATTAGGAGTGAGGGCAGCCTAATAAGCATGTTGATATGATGGAGGAGGAGGAGGAGAAAAGGAAGATTGAACCATATACCCTTTTATGTGGTGGAAGGGGTGCATACACCATAAAAGCCACATTTAAAGTGCCTTTATGTTCCGCCACTTTCCTCTGGTGGAGTAGAGAAGTCAGGGGCAATACAGGCCTTGGATGCGCTTATCAGTTATTTTGCCCCCAGCAGCACTAACTACCCGCTCTGACAAAACGCTGACACAGGGCAGGCCAGCACCTCCAAGGCATAGAGCGCCAGTTTGTGCTAAGTGTCCAGCTTGGACACCCAATAGTGGATTATTGAGGACGCTGACACGGTCTGCTACGTACTCCTTCACCATCTTCCAAAACTTTTCTCTCCTTCTGACTAGGAGAGTGTTACCTTGCCTCTGTTGGAACTGCTGTGTATTCCCATCATCTCCCCTCCTCTGTTGCCCAAGGAACTACGTACTCTGCTGCCAGAGTTGTCAGCTGGAAATTATTGGAGCAATTTTTCCACAGGGACCTTCTGGTATTGCATCTGGTATTATATTTTGCTAGTCCTCTCCACTACAGGAATGAGAGATGAGAGGTTCTCTTTGTAGCAGGGGTCGAGAAGGGTAGACAACCAGTAATCGTTGTTGGCCAAAAAGCGTATAACGCGAAGGTCACGGGAAAGGCAGCATAAAATAAAGTCAGCCATGTGTCCCAACAGACAAGGCTTTGCTGTCCTCATCAGGAGGATGACTCTCAATCTCCTCATCCTCTTCTTCCTCTTCGGCCCATCCACGCTGAACAGATGGAATAAACCTGCTGTGGGTACTACCCTCTGTAGCGGAGGCAACCATCTCCTTCTCCTCCTCATCATCATGATCCAATTCGCGCTGACAAGACGAACTGAGGGTGGTCTGGCTATCACCCTGTGAACTGTCTTCCCCATTTCCACCTCTTCCCCATACAAGGCCTCCGCCTTCATTGTAAGCAGTGTTTGAGTAGACACAGAAGTGGGATGGTTATGCTGATAATAGCGGCATCGCAACTCACCCTCTGTGTTGATTCCTCAAAGTTGCGTAAAACCTCACACCAGACATCTATGCCCACTTATCGCTTGTGAAGAGCGGAAGCTGACTGGAAAGGCGACGACTATGTTGCAGCTGGTATGCCATTACTGCCCTCTGCTGCTCGAAAAAGCCTGGCCAACATGTGGAAAGTAGAGTTCCAGCGCATTCTCACTTCG
>NC_058089.1:90968404-91015603 GCF_014858855.1 Bufo gargarizans | reverse complement strand
AACATGTGACCACCCTCCATTCATCGCTACCGATAATAGCGAGAACATGCTTAGATATTTTGTCAGTCCTATAGCTTTGAATGGAGAATTGGCTGTTCACTGGGCACTCTCCATTTACAGCCTTGAGACTTCTGACATAGCTGAGCACTCTTGCTCTGCTATTTTGAAACTCCATAGCAGTGATGGAGAGCACGCCACTCATGCGCAGTGTGCTCTTTTCCCTTTGGGGGGCCATTCTGGAGATAGGAGCAAGTCCCAGAGGTCAGACCGCACCAATTTGACATTGATGGCGTATCCTAGGAATTCACATCCCGACCTATTCCTTGGTTGAACTTGATGGACTTGGTGCTGTATGACATAGATATTCCCCCATAAAACCAATGAATCCCAACTCTTGAATCCAGTGAGTTCTGGTTGGAAGGGCGCATGACAGCCCTAAGAGCGGAGATAGTATTTTTCTGCTATGTTGTGTCTTTAAGGCTCAGGAGACCTACACTTAGCATGATTGCATGGAATCATCATCTTGTCCAATCAAGATAAATACCAAGCAGATGTTAACTGGCTTTGGCAGTATGTTGAGTTAATGCATGTTACAATTTGTGGATAGTTGTATCTAAATTGTCCTAATGGCCATCAAGGCACAGCACATATGGCCACATAAAGATACGACTCCAAACAAACTTGGAGACTGTACTCCTCTTCTTGAAACTGATGCATGGTATCACTTATCTCTAAATAAGTTGCGGCGTATGTTCACTAACTTTTCCAACAGGCATTGATTATTTAAGTCAGTCTTATAAGGGGGAACAGCAGCTGGGATGTTCACATTGTCTGCTGTGTATAAAATTATGTTCACCACAAACTCTGTAGAAAGCCATAGCATGGAGAATTGAGCATGGCTATAGGTGTTCCAATGGTCACAGTAGCAACTTGGCCCAGATGTCAGAAGTCCCATGGCCCCTTCTTCCAGATCTGTCATCAAAGTTAATGTAGCAACTGGGGCCTGTGAAGTTTCTATTAGGTAAAATTACATGGGCCCCAGTTACAACAGTAAGTTCTACTTGCAGTTGGTCACTCTTATGTGGCTTCTCTTCAGCTCTGGACACCACTTCACGACACCATTCAGTTTTAGGGCATTTTTTATTGGGGCACGCAACATCCTGATGCTGAATGGTCTCAGGACATAGTGTTGTGGCACTCGGAGCTGAAGAGAGCCCATCCCAGGAGTAATGACCAGTAAGGGATCTGAATGAGTTTTTAGGTTTAGTTAGGGTCTGAATTAATTTTGGATTTTGGTTTGGGGTAAATTAATATTGACATCTGGTCTGGGGTCAAAATACATTTTGAGGTCTGATCAGAATCTGGATTCATTTTGTAATCTGGTCATATTTTTTTTTGGAGGGGGGGTTCTTGTCTAGGGTCAAGATTAATGTGTGGGTCTGGTATTGAGTATTTCCTTTTGGGTAAAATGAAGGTAAAATTAAAAAAAAGGCCATATTACAGTGGCACAGTGGCAGACACCGCAGCCTTCTAATCTTTGGTGTACCCCATTATTTTGTGTACTAGTTAATGTTAATGATCTACCTCTAAATAATGACCTCAAGCTTTTGGTCTGGTGATTATTATTTTCTTTTTTACTGAGGACTCATATAGAATCTAATATAAAGCAAAACTGTATATTTCCATATGAATATAGAGGGGCTCATAGGGTACTATGGGAGCCATATTACAGCTTGACGTTTTATAGAGCTGTAATATGTATGGTTGACGTATAGTTACATAAATATATACTGGGTGAGGTTTTGGTTTTCTTTTCACAGAAGGAGACAGGGCCAAGGACTCAAGGTCAATTTCTTCACCAGAACCCTTGAGCCTTTATTTACACCTCTGGGTAAAACAGGATGATTATAAAGAACATACAGAGAAATCAGTGAGAAAAATAGGAAGATCCTTGACTTTCTCTTTAATAATGCTGCAGTTTCTCTTTGTATAGACTTTGATGAGTGCTGACAGGCCACCCATTAATCCCCTCATGCATCATTATTGCCATTTACATTCCATTTCTATTTCATTGTGATGCCCTGCAACCTATTTATAAATACCTATATCATTGGACTCTTCATAAAGTGTCCTACAACTCTTTATATACAGCTTTATATGACTGCCCATCACACACACAGCCAATAGCTTCTGTCTTCAGACCAAGGGCAGGACAAGCAGCCCAAAGCTGCGGCTAAAAGGTGCCCTAGCTCCCTTGGTTCTTTGAAATTCAACATGACGTACAATGGATAGCAATTCACTTCATTGCAATAAAGAGATGCAATCATTATACCTTGAGAATTACAGTATTATCAGCTGTTGAGTGAAGCTTTCATGTGTGTAAGTATCAGTGAATATGGAACCACTGTGCCAACTAACCTGTTTGGCTGTGGGCTAAACCTAAATGCATTGTCCTGGTGGTTCCCTAGTATTCACCCTTTAATCCATGTACAGGGATCTGGACTTTGCTGCAGGGAATATTCCTGGTCAGGCAATACTTGTAGTCAGGAAACAGGACCAGGTCATTGCAGGATAAGTTTGTGTAAATCCAAGAGACAAGTCATAGGTCAGGGCAGGATGAGTTTGTATGTATCAGAGAAGCTAATCTGGGGTCAAGGCAGGTGGCAGGAAATCAGAGACAGTAGACAGGCAGAAGTTTAGCACAGGGTAGACAGACAGAATTGCTGGTATAGTAGACAACTAGAAACCCTTTTGCTCAGGCAAAGGGGAGGAACAAAGTGCCAGAATAAGTAGGACAGTTGATCAGCACCTTAGGAGATGAACAGGTGCAGTACTACAGAAAAGTTTCACTGAATACAAGCTGCAATACACACAGGGTGAATGGAGCAATGCCCGTGCATACCCTGGAGAGCACAGCAGCAGACATTGGTTGCCAGTGTAACAGTTTGGTTGTACAAAGAAATGTAAAGTAAGAGCATTGTTTCTTTTTCTCTTTTCTTTTTATTCTTTAATTGCACCTCCACCCCAATGGTGTCTCTTCACTCACAGTTTTCAGGTAGGTACACTCAAGATAAAATTTGCAAGTAAGCTGGTTTCTGTGTTTAACATGGGGAACAGTGGATACTAGGACATAGAGAGGGATTGCAAGAGGGACAAAGCTGGGGCAGATATGGGACTACAGCTGGGTAGGAAACACAGGAATCAGACAGGCTTTGGATTATCAGACCACAGACTGTAGGGATGCCTTTACATGCGGCAGATTTTGTGGCTGAAAATTCTGCGACTGAAAATCAGTTCCATTCACTTGAATTAGGCAGCAAGCACACAGATTTCTGCAAACTCCATTAAGATGAATGGAACTGATTTATCAGTCGTGGAATTTTCTGCCACAAAATCCTCCACGTGTGAAGGCACCCTAGATCCGGGCTATCATTGGCTGGTAGTGGACCCCAGATACAAGCTGGAAATATGCATCACAAACAGACACAAGCGCACAGAACTCAAGACAGATGGAGAACTTGCTGCACCTTCCATCAAGACTGGATCAAGCTGAAATTTACCGGGTCTTACATGATGTAAGAGGTCTCAATCTCACAGGATCTCCATCCCTTATATACTAACACCCAGACTGAGCTTTTTGTAACATTTCACAATCATGTTGGGTAGATATTTTTATGTCTCCAGCAAAACAATTGAGCGACTTAGATATTAACATAGATCATTTCTGGTTTGCCTTTTTCGTGTTCCTATAATTTTGCCTGGACAATTTATGGGATTTTATAAATGTTTTTTGAAGGTCTACTCATTTCTTTATTTACCTCCCTACCCACTCTCACAGAAATTTTCTTTGTGCTTAGATGTTAAATGGTTACAAAAAGAAGGGGGTATTTAAAGAGGTTTAGAAACATTTACAAAAGCTTCAAAGGAGTTGTTGAAGACACAATGATCTTCAGGACTATGGATGTGGGTCATTGAGAACCAAGAGCTTTGTCTGTGGGGAGTCACTTCACAAAAAAGAAAGTGACAGAATACTTGGGAACCTTTATGACATTGCTCCTCAAGAACAGACAGCAGCTATTGTGGCTTCATTAGTGAAAGCCACACACATTTTTTTAAAGTTACTTTGAAACTCTCATCATCCGTGTCAAGGATGATTGCTCCACTTTTACACCATCTTTGATCAACAACAGCCCTGGCTTTAGTTTAGAAGGCACCCTGTTTTTTTTTTTAACCTCCCCTGCATCACTGCAATGCACTGCCAAAATAATGCCACCATACAAAGCCTATATAATACTGCCACACAGCTTCTGAATTACATATAGACCCATAATTGTCAGAAATGATGTAATTTTAGTAAAAACTTGGCTAATTCACTGAAATGACTTCATGTGTTCTACTTCATAAATCTGTCACCACATGGACCACTGAAATTTACTTTCACGAGAGCTACAATTGCAGTACTTTCTCTATGCCAGTGTTTGTGTGGAGGAGGCTTTTTAATGCAACTCTTTGTTTTGTGCTTTTTTTGTGATTTTTTTTATATAGTTGCATATAAAGCAAGGAGCTACACTCCCTTTTCAAACCAGTCTTAAATAATGACATGCATGGTGCCCATGACTATGAATAGTTTTTTTTTTTCTGATACCCTACTTAGAGAAGACATTGAAGTCAACCACGTGACACTGGGGTCTGTTACTTACAGGAGTTTTCACAAATAAACTTTTACTATTGATGATATGTCTTGTGCATTTTTTATAACTATATATATATATATATATATTTTTTTTTTTTAAGTTCGTAGAAAATTGTATAAAAGGAATAGATGTTGAATTACAATATAAAAATATAACAGTATACACAAGTTCAGATATAGGACCTTTAAAAAGAGGAGGGAAAGAAAGTGGTAAGTAACCAGTAACAATGGTGGCAATAACAATTGTATATGAATAAAGAATATGAATATGGCTGTGGATGCACCTAGAATGTTTGTAGCACGTTTAATTGATTGTACCCAAGATTGGACTACATCTTTCACGTGATTTTTTAAATCAATCAAATTATGTTCCCACATTGCGTAAATGTATTTCCTATCGCTATGTTGAACAGTACAAGCAAAGAAGCATGAATTGACCTGTGGTGTGGTTTTGAAATCTGCACCATGTCAATTTATGCCGTGTGTCTCCACTGCAGATTTCATCCATTGCAATGGAGATGGTGGTATCCACAGATATTACCATGTGGTTTTATATTGATCTTCTTTTTATAAGGAGAAGAACTGAGGTAGCTTGATGAGGCTTAGAGCTATGATCTTTTCCAATATTTTAATGGTTCCTTTTCACATTGGCCACTAGAGCACACCTCATAAGATGACATTTCCTGTGTACTGTAGCTCTCGTTATCAGCTTTGCTGTGTAGACTGGGAAAGGATCAGCAGGGGTTGGGCGAGTTAGTAGCAGATCTGTTGTCCTATTAGAAGCCGAGCTAAGGCAGAATAGTAACTGCCTAGTAACACTATACACCAGCAAGTCTCTTTCTGTATGCATTTCCCCTGTTACTCCCCTGTCCCTGTTTACTGTAGCTCTTTTTTTATCAGCTTTGCTGTGTAGACTAGGAAAGGATCAGCAGGGGTTAGATGAGTTAGTAGCAGCTCTGTTGTCCTGCTAGAAGCCTAGCTAAGACAGACTAGTAACTGTGTAGTAACACTATACCACACCGACAAGGCTCTGTCTGTATGCATTACCCCTGTTACTCCCCTGTCCCCAAGGAAGGGGTCTTACAGAGTCATAACCTGGAAACTATAATAATGAATTACATTTTTCTGTCAATTAATTTCCCCCTCCCATTTGTTGCAGATGCCAAAAAGCAGAACCACCCTGCTGTACTGTCTAGACAGATAATATAGAGAGGAGGTGTATGTCTCCAGTATGGTCACCCACATTATAAACAATACATTAGCAAAATTTGGAAACAAGAATAAACACATTGGGGCAGGTTTTCTAATTCTGTAGATGTTGTAAATGTAGACCGGCTGTCCAGACCTGCACCACATTTATCACAGGGGACACCGGCTGATAAATGTGGGGCAGGGATGGACACTTTTTGTCTAACACTATACAAATTATTGGTTGGCTTAGCTTGAGACAGAATTTTACAGCAGAACTGTGGCCCAATTTTAGCAATAACTGTTGCATATTAGACCACACCCCTTTCTCATGAAGACGCATCACTTTTATGGTAAGCCTTGCTCCCTTGTCGATCTACCTGCAGAGGATATCCCAAGAATTAGATTTGCCAAATTGCACCAAAAATGTCCCGGATTGCGCCAATTTACATAAAATTTTTGTGCAGTTTACAACAGAAATTCTAAAATACATTATATATATATATATATATATATATGTATATGTAGAGAGAGAGAGAGAGGTTATCAGGTGATTATTGTAAAAATGTCATCATACAGTACATGAAAATCTCTACTAAAGCTACGGACCAGCCCTGTACCTCACATAAATCCAGACATCCTTCCATTCATTGCTCCAATTGCTCTGCTAGACTTATTTCAAGCTGGCAGTTTAGGGGTATGTCTTTCTCAGGGATATGTCCTTTCTGCTGAAGCTGGTGGCAGTTGAAGGACGGAACTGAGCATGTGCGTCCACCTCAGTGAGACGGACAAACAGAGAAATTACAAGAAGAACAAACAGCAGGTGGTGCTATACAGATAATTTTTTGCTTTTTAAATATTTTTTGTGGGACAACCCTTTAAAGGTCAATGAATTTTTATATATATTTATATATATTTTATATATATTTATATACATATGTCAAATAAAGCAGGAAATACCTCCTGAATGAATCCTTTTGCCCCGTCTTAGAAAAATTGCTAGAAAACATATATTTTTTTTATGAGATATACATTCCTTTTGTTGCACCCCCTGCCCCCCTCCAAAAAAAAAAAAAACACAATTGTAAACAATAAAGTGCAAACATTGCTTCCTCTAAAATTTAGAATTCAATCCGGTCCTCTGAATAGAGTATGCATGGTATGAGAGAGTTGACATTTTCATACATGCACAGCCAGGAAACCTGGCCTGATGATTCCAATTACCTGCTATGGCATGGGGGATAAACACTTTTGGAAAATGGGTCATCTTGTTTTCCGACAAATCCTTCTGTTAGGATCAATGCAGGAGAGGGCAATTCTGTAATGACAATAATCTATATCACTTCTTAATGAATTGTCAGCTCTTGTGATGGGGAGGGGGCGCTATATTTTGATTTGTAAAGCAATGATTATATAGCTGATAACGTCGATGTCTGTGCCCTACATTCTCCCTGCTAAAAATACAGTGCGTGGTGTTTGCATGCAGCTAATGGCCCTCTCGCTCTGCTCCTGCGCACCTTGATGATATTTGCTGCTTATCTGCTGCTTTGCATAACTAGCTCAGACAGCAACCCACTTCCACAAGGGCTGATTGACACATTTTAGCACCAAGAGGATTCTGCAGCAATATTCTGGGCCAGTTTATTTTTACGTCTGTCAGTTAACCTCTTCGTGGTCACTGAGAATTCATCACCGTTTCTATTAGTCATGGTGGACATTTCAGTTCTAGGTGGAATAAGCGTAAGCGATCGTGATAAGATTGAAATGCTATAATCTAATATTTCTATAAATACTTGAGAAAAGTCTTAAAAAACAACAGAATTTTTTCGAACCCTTTCACTGCCAAGGATATATGCTTGCTGCAATTAGAATATTAGGACTGTAAGTCAAGAATATTGGCTTCTGAATCAGACCAGGCACATGATTCTAGCTGTAGTATCTGGGATGGAGAACTCGTTTGAAGTCATGGAGCAGCATGAAAAATGTTACTTCTTGGTTCTGTCTGTCTGTAAGGGAGGAGGGAAAGATGATCCGTGTGCTTTCCGCATCCGTGTGTCCGTTCCGCAGAAGTATAGAACATGCCATGGCACACATAGGTTTTAGAGGAGGAAAATAACAATAATATATATTTTTCATCAGACCTCAAATCAGTCCCCCAATCTTCATCAGACCTCAGTTTAGACCCCCCCAATCTTCATCAGTCCCCCAAATCACCCCCCCCCCCAGTCTTTATCAGACCTCATATCAGATCCCCAAACTTTGTCAGACCTCAGATCAGACGTCTCTCAATCTTTATCAGACTCCAATCAGATCCCCAAACTTTATCAGACCTCAGAGCAGACCTCTCTCAATCTTTATCAGACCCCCAATCAGATCCCCAAACGTTATCAGACCTCAGATCAGACTTTCCAATCAGGCCCCCGATTTTTATTAAACCTCAGACTCCCAATCTGTAACAGACTCCTAATCAGACCCCCAAACTTTATCAGACTTCAGATCAAACCTCCCAATCTTTATCAGACCTCATATCTGACCTCTAATCAGACCTAAATCTTTATTAGACCCCAAATCAGACACTTAACCTGTTTCCGACCGCAGACCAGACCCCCAAACTTTATCAGACCTCAGATCAGACCCCCAATCAGACTTCCGATCTTAATTAGACCTCAAATCAGACTCCCAACCTGTATCAGACCTCAGATCAGACCGCCTAATCAGACTCCCAATCCTCATCAGACCTCAGCTCTTCCTGCACTCACCATTCCCTGGTCTTGCTATACGCAGTCAGGATGCAGTGCATCGCAGGGCCCGGAAGAAGACCAGGGAACGGTGAATATTGCCAGTGCTAGCAGCGCTACACTCACTGCTCCCTGCGTCTCCTGTGTACTAATAAACTAGCGGTAGCACTCATTAGTATTCACTTTATAAGACAATACTGCCATTTTATAATTATTGTGCTGAGTGTACCTATATTGTAGTTACTTTAAAACATAACTTTTATTTTATCAATATTTTAGAATATATGACACTTATAGTGAAACAATGTTTGTATCACACTGCTTCTTTGAGGATAGTGTCAGGTGTGACCAGTGGATACCGATATTTCTTTGGGAGCGGTTTTCTCGTGTATAGGGTCGCTCTTGGAACAGGTTTTCAAATAGGCTGTTATACCTGGGCTTTATCCCTATCCTTACTAGTCGTGGTAAGTGGGGAAAACCCTATTTGGCTGTATTCCGGGCACTCGCCCTTAAAAGGGCGACCCACAACCGCTGGAACCTCGGATCTAACACTAAATCACCCTGGCAACTAATATTCCTCTAGGCTGTCCTAGTCTGTCCGACGCGTTTCACCACTAGGGGTAGTGGTTCTTCAGGGACAAGAAGACAAGAGCGCCGGGGCGCCTAGTGCAGTGGCAGCGCTCCCGCACGCAAATCAAGGCAGTGGCAATTTTTAGATGTAAGTGTGTCTCTGCCATTTTCCTCCACTTTTGGGGGGAAAAAGTCTGTCTTAGAAAGTGAAAAATACGGTAAATGTCATTGCTCCCCTAAACAGCCTCCAGTGACCCCAGAGTGTATAGGAGCAGTTCCTCATGTTATCCCATTCCTTTCAAAGCACAGATTACACTCATATTGGGGGGGGGGGGGGGTGAAGTTCTTCTAAAGGAGTGAGAAGATGAGCAATTGTGCATGTAATCACCACCCGCACCAAAATCAGACATTAGTCGACTGCATGACTAAAAGGTTTATTGGCATCTGGATCACAGACTTTTCTTTTTGTTTCTTTAGTTCTGTTGAAGGCACGAAGATGTACAGTATAGATGTAGATATAGACATAAGTGACCTCTGTAAACCCTGCGCATCTTTAACTTTTACTTTTAAGAGGTATCCTCCCGGGGTCAGGATTTTAGCCACAAAAATACATTTTGAGGCATTTTCTTTTTTACAAAACGTTAAGTTTTCATACAAAATTGCATGTACTTTACAATATGCCAGGTGTTAACTTTAATGAAATATATTGGTATTGGTGGGGGGGATATGTTTTTTCCCGTATTTTTTGACACAGGTTTTAATTGTGTTTGTCAAAGGTGTCAAAACTGTCCTGGCAGTAAAACAGTTAAACCTTAGTAAAAGATCCGTCTTCAGCAAGCTCCTATGTGTTTAGGTAAAAAAAAGTGATCAAATATAAATGGGCATCTTCCCATGCCATTAGATGTATGATAAATGTCTGCTTATTACTTTTTTAAGGTTGGGTTTGCACATATGTCTTGAGGTGGATCTTCTAAACCTTGATTCTTTTTACCTTAAAGGGATTTTTCCATCTGGGACATATACGGCATTATTGGACATAAATGTCTGATTATGTCCCAAGGCTTGTTAAAAAGTCGGATTTTGACTCATAGGGAGCCACTTCCACAAGGTGGTGCTAGTCTTTTCTCAGGAGACACCTCTTTGAATAAATGTCCCACCTATGAGCATGCTGTTGAAGTGAATGGAAAGATCCGCACATGCGCTGCCACCTCTCTGTTCTTGGCCAAGTCTGATGGGGCCCCATTCTTCAGACAGGAGCAGGCCCCAGAGTTACATATGTCATAAATGTCCCAGATGGGTATACACCCATTCTATAGAGCTATAGAAGCTTGCTTTCCTCCACACATTAGGAGTTCCCCATGTCCAGTTCATGTACTAGGTCTTTGTATAGACAATGAAAGGGACTGTTTTGTAGCCCCTTGCACAGGCGAGGAGCATTGTTGTAGAAGTATGCCATCACTCGCTATAGTAGGAAACCCCCTTTGAAAGTGGATTTTTACTTTATCATTTATTGTTAAAAATTTTTGCACATTTAAACAGGTCAATCATTTTTAGGAATGCTCAAAATTATAATCCATAGATACAATTGCATTGACCTTAAAGGGGTGGTCCCAAGAAAAATCTCTTATATATATAAAAATTTGTTTCTGTCTGTCTGTCTAGACGTCTGACTGTCTGGACGTTCTTTATGCGCGACTAAACGACTGGACCGATCTTCACCAAATTTGGCACACAGGTACATCAGGTGTCCGGGAAGGTTTTAGCTCAGCTCTCTAGGATGTACCGTTCCTGAGATATTCGCCAAAAATTACCCACATTAGCCAATACAAGCCTGCAAGTCTTTCTCTTCAAATCCCATCTGCCATAAACACAGTTTTACTCCAGGTTTTCATAACAACCCAGCCATTTTTCTTTACTGCTTAAAGGGGCGGGCACTGTGGAGGTAAATGTATTTAAAGGGGTGGGTACAGTGGAGCTTACTGTTATTAAAGGGGCGGGCACTGTGGAGATCACTGTTATTAAATGAGCAGGCACTGTGGAGGTCACTGTTATTAAATGGGCGGGCACGGTGGAGGTCACTGTTATTAAAGGGGGGGCGCTAGAAAGGTCCATGTTAAAGGGGCGGTCACTGTGAAAGTCACTGTTAAAGAGGCGGTCACTGTGAAAGTCACTGTTAAAGGGGCAGTCATTGGGAAAGTGACTGTTAAAGGGGCGGTCACTGTGAAAGTCACTGTTAAAGGGGTGTTCACTGTGAAAGTCTCTGCTAAAGGGTCGGTCACTGTAAAAGTCAATGTTAAAGAGGCAGTCACTGTGAAAGTCACTGTTAAAGGGGTGGTCACTGTGAAAGTCACTGTTAAAGGGGCGGTCACTGTTAAAGGGGCATCACTGTGAAAGTCACTGTTAAAGGGGCGGTCACTGTGAAAGTCACTGGTAAAGGGGAGGTCACTGTGAAAGTCACTGTTAATCGGCGGTCACTGTAAAAGTCACTGTTAAAGAAACGGCCACTGTTAAAGGGGCAGTTACTGTAAAACTCACTGTTAAAGGGGCGGTCACTGTGAAAGTTACTGTTAAAGGGGCGGTCACTGTGAAAGTCACTGTTAAAGGGGCAGTCACTGTGAAAGTCACTGTTAAAGTGGCGGTCACTGTGAAAGTTACTGTTAAAGGGGCGGTCACTGTGAAAGTCAATTTTAAAGGGGCAGGCTCTGTGGAGGTCTCTTTTAAAGGGGCGGGCACTGTGGAAGTCACTGTTAAAGGGGGGCACTGTGAAGGTCACTGTTAAACAGGTGGCCACTATGAAGGTCACTGGTAAAGGGGTGGTCTATGCTAAAGGGGCGGTCACTGTTACAGGAGAGGGCACTTTGGTGGTCACTGTTAAAGGGGCAGGCACTGTGGAGGTAAATGTTAAAGGGGCGCCACTGTGGAGGTCAATGTTAAAGGGGTGGGTACTGTAGAGGTCATTGTTATGGGGGAAACTGTTAATATCTTTTTACAACACACAGAAACATAAAATGAAATAGATGAAATATACCTGTGCGAAGCCGGGTCCTTCTGCTAGTATTCTATATTTTTAAAACCAGCACCTGGATCTCAATACTGGTCTAATTGCATGGAATAAAAAAAATTAATATAACCATTGTGTTATTCAATAAAATGTATCTGAATTGCACCACCTGTTGTTTTTTGTTCTAATGTCTCTGTCCACTCCACTGAGCTGGTCTCACGCGCTTCCTTTATATCTTCAACTGTCACCAGCCATATCTTCTGTTAGAAGCCCTGGCAGTCAATGGCAAAGAGCTGCAGCAGAAAGGACACCCCCATGAGAAAGGACATGAAATAAATCTAGCAGAACAATTGGAGCAATGAATGTGGAGATTTCTGGATCCATGTGAGGTACAGGGTTGGTTCTAGAGATTGTCATGTCCTTTATAAAGCCTGATTTGAATTCATTTTAAAAGCAAACATGTCATAAACACTTCCGTGGGTGGACTGGGAACTTTAAGTTTCCCTGAAAAAAAATAAAAAAAAAACATCTTGTAGGTGGGTCCAAATTAACAGAAGTCAGGGCAACACAAGTAAGCAAAAACACAAAAAAAGGGATACATATTAGGTATCGCCATGTCCATAACAACCTGCTCTATAAAAATATCACATGACCCTCAGATGAACACTGTAAAAAATAATAAAATAAAAACAGTGCCAAAAAAAGCAATTTTTTTTGTCACCTTACATCCCAAAAATTGCAACACCAAAGGATCAAAAAGGCGGATTCCCCCCAAAATAGTACAAATCAAACCGTCAACTCATCCTGCAAAAAATATATTATATGGACTTTCCATTCTATGTGAATTAACACCAAGACTGCAAAGTTACATGCTGCTTTGCGCAATTGCCTCAAGTGTGAATAAACACTGACGTTTTGAGTTAAGAACTTGTATTTTGACTCTGTACTGCGCCCGCTTACCCTATTTACCAGGGCGAAACCCCACAGTTATTACCACATAAAGCGACACATGTCAGATTAGCAAAAATCGGCCTGGGATTTAAGGTGAAAAGCGGCTCGGTAGTGAAGGGGTTAATTCCCAAATATTGATTTTGATTGACGTGAGTCTTTTTCCAACCTCTGTAGCTCTGTAATCTCACCAGGCATCACACGTATGTCACGCTATCGGTTATTTTATGAGTAGATCATCTTGTGATTTTTGTGTAGCGTCGTCAAAGTATATAAATACTGAGGCATTCCTTAGAAAGAGGTATTTGAACCTGCGCCCGCCCGTGCTGTCAGTGTCCTGTTCCATTGCGTTGTTTTCATTGAGACAAACTGACCAACTGCACGACAAAAATAATTAGCGTTGAGCATGTCTAGTATGGCGGGCCAGCGCTGCATTTCCACGCTCTTGATTTGTTTGGCACATTCCAGACCTTGTTAAACCTCCTGTAACCTTTTCCTTGGTGTTGATAAAACCTCCATTTACACTTGTTTCCAGCATGCCCGCTGCATATTTCCCTTCACACACACAGGCTGCAAATTAATTAGCTCACATGATAATTGTGTTAATGTTTAAAGAGCAGAGACTGGAATCACAAATATTGATTTAAATATAGCTCCGAGATCCTTAAGAACACTTAATCACTCCATTAAATATGCATCTGCTACAGAAACACATCTGAATTATGAAAGAGTTATCACGCTGTCACACTTCTTTTTTTTTTTAAACCATTTTCGTTAAAAATTTCATACAAATTGCCGTTGCAAGATGAGAACGATAATTTCGTACATTCATTTAAAGAGGATCGGCCAGCTCATCTGACATGGCTGCTTTAGTGAAATTCCTGTTATCAGGGAATCTCTCACCAACTTTCACTGTATGAAACCAATGGCAATGTAATGCATTGCTGTGTAACATGATTAAGACTAGACCCTTGTCTGGGATAGTGATCTTTCAAAACACCAGAAAAAGAACTTTGGTATGCAAATTAGTTCCAACGTGCCCAACGGGCCATCACCATCAGTTCAAGGAGCCCAAGCCCACCTCTCCACAGAGCCCATGACCATCTCTACCCCCGAGCACAAGCCCACCCCTCCCTGGGAGCCCAAGCCTACCTCTCTCCCAGAGCTCAAGCCCACCCCTCCCTGGGAGCCCAAGCCCACCTCTCCCCAGAGCCCAAGCCCACCTCTCCCCAGAGCCCAAGCCAACCTTTCCCCCAGAGCCGAAGCCGACTTCTCCCCCAGAGCCCAAGCCCACCTCTCCTCGAGGCCAAGACTGACTCTCCCCCAGAGCCTAAGTCCACCTCTCTCCCAGAGCACAAGCCCACCTCTCCCCCAGAGCCCAAGCCTACCTCTCCCCTAGAGCTCGAGTCCACCTCATCCCGAGAGCCAAAGCCCACTCCTCCCCGGGAGTCCAAGCCCACCTCTCCCCCAGAGCCCAAGCTGACCTCTTCCCCAGAGCCCAAGCCACCTTTCCCCCAGAGCCCAAGCCCGCCTCTCTCCCAGAGGCCAAGCCCACTTCTCCCCCAGAGCCCAAACCCACCTTTCCTCCAGAGGCCAAGACCGACTCTCCCCCAGAGCCCAAGTCCACCTCTCCCCTGGAGCCCAAGCCAACCTCTCGCCGAGAGCCCAAGCCTGCCTCTCACCCAGAGCCCAAGCCCACCTCTCCCCCAAATCCCAAAACTGCCTCTACCCCAGTGTAGCTGGCCAGCTAAGACCTGTCTTAGGTTGCTAATATAGCTTATATGTGTATACAGCTAAACCTGCCAATAACCTTAATACAGTTCCTATGTTTGTGTGTTAAAGACAAAAGCAGAGGTATTTACAGTGACTTCATGTTTGGATGTCATAAAACGTATATATTGTGTTTACAGAAGCAGAAAAGATAATGTGCCTTTAAGATTCATTATATGGATGTGAGGTAAGCTCAATGACACAGCAGAAACAACAGAAAGCATACAGTTAAACTGTTGTTGCTGGGCAGGAGTCTTGACCAATCATAGCCAGCTTCACACACAGCAAGAGTTTTGACCAATTACAGCCGGCCTCACACACAGCTTGTGTGGTAAATTCCCCTAGCAGGAGCTGCTGGAATCATTATTCACCAGAGGGAGGCGCTGAGCCGACACACACTCCACTAAGAGCTGTGTTTTATGGAAGCAAGAGGCCAAAATAGTTCCACAATACAAACAAACTATTGAGCCATACAATCATACAATCCAAACAAATTGCATACAAATGTGAACTGCTCATACCAAATCATAAGCAATTGTATTGAGCAAACTGCAAACCAAGTAGAGCAAGTGAACTATTGGTTAACCTCAGATATACCTCTCAGAAAGATCATAAAGTGCTTAAATAACCTAAAGTGAGAGTACAGATACTCAAGAGAGAAATATATCCACCATTTTATGTTGAATGACAATATTGAACAGTTGAACCACCATCTTATGCATACCGCCATTTCATGATACTTTATTCAACACGTGTTTTGTACACGGGCTATCTGCTGCGGAGGCGGCAGTGTTATATTTAAAGAAAAGCTGAAGTTAATAAAGAAGTTATTTTAAGCATTTGGTGTGCTCTTTAGACTTACTGTTTCCATAGAACGGCGCTATAGAAATTACAGAGTAATAGACAGTCTGGTTAGACTAAAAAGTTAGAGATATCAAAATTCTGCCACAGCACAAAAGGCACTTCATAGTGCTGCGCCTGCCACATCCAGAGCCCAATCCCGCCTCTCCCCCAAATCGCAAGCCCACCTCTCCATGAGAGTCCAAGACTGCCTCTGCCTCGGAGCCCAAGACTCCTTTTCTCCTAGAGCCTAAGACTCCCCATTCACTTGTTCCCAGTGCCTTGCCTTCTAGTCCACCCCAACTCTGCGACATCACATACTTCTGTTGAACTCTGCCTGCATCGTTAGCACTTGCCACAGTGAAATCTTGCACAAGCGCAGAGACTTCCTTGCAGTGGCCACGGGCTCACTGTAGGTAGCGTGCATGTGCCGATCCTTGTGCGAATGTGTCAAGCAGGGATGTTTGTGTGCTTGCGCAAGCACTAACAATAAGTTCAAAAGAAGTATGTGACATTGCAGAACAGGGGGCTGTCATGCCCTGCTCGGACTACGTGCGGAGGTCTGCCAGATTAGCAGCACGTGTCTAGTCTTTTGTTTCGGAGTGAAGCTAGATCCGCCTCCCTTCGGGTGCACTGGGTGGGGTCGTTAGTTTAAATTACTCCCACTCCCAGTGTTCCGTGCGGGTTATAGCTTCTGTCTGGCTCTGTGGAAGTAAGGAAGGAAGGATTGGCTGTTCCTGCTCAGAAAAGATAAGTTGGTTGTTGTTTTCTTGTTGTTTGCTGTCTAGGCTGTTAGAGAGACACCTGTCCCCTCCAGGTTCTGAGAGAGCTGGCTGTCTCTATTCCCCTTCACCATCTTAGGGATTTTAGGGTATTCTCAGCCCAGGCACGAGGACACGTTATTCCCACCTTAAGGGTCTGAACGTGGGCATAGCAGTATAGGGAGAGCTGCTAGGGATTTGTCAGGAGGTGACTCTGATCCCCAGCTTCTTGCCTAGATACTTGTTTGTTTATTTTTCTGTGTTATCTGATATCCTGTCCGCCGTGACATTATAACCCGCCTAAACCTGGACTGCCATTCCGCAGCAGCCTTGAAATGGAGTCAATTGAGTCGTTGGTTGATCGTATGCAGGAATTAACTTGGGAGGTAGCTGACCTCCGCAATACTGTTGCACTTTGTCAGAATTTTCTGCTTCATGGCTCCGCTGGTGGGAGTCAGTCCAACCTTGAACCTAAGGTTGCTCTTCCTGATCAGTTTTCAGGGGGTGTGGATGACTTTATCCACTTGAAAGAGCCATGCAAGTTGTATTTTCGGCTGCGTCCATCTCCATCAGGTGATGAAAGTCAGAGGGTTGGTATAATCATTTCTCTGCTTAAAGGGGACGCACAATCCTGGGCCTTTTCTCTGCCGCCCGGTTCTCTGGCCCTCCGGTCGGTGGAGGAATTTTTTAAAGCCTTGGGATTAATTTATGATGACCCAGATCGGGTCTCGATGGCGGAATCTAAATTGCGTAATTTATCACAGGGTGAACATACTGCAGAGGCTTACTGTGTTGAGTTTAGGAGATGGGCTACCGAGTCAGGGTGGAATGACCCCGCGTTACGTAGTCAGTTTTGTCAGGGGTTATCTGAGAGATTGAAAGATGCCCTTGCTTTTCATGAGTACCCAGATACTTTGGAGAATGCAATGTCTTTGGCAGTACGGTTAGATAGACGTATTAGAGAGAGGTGTAAGGCTCCCTCCGCGCAAGGGATCCCTTCTGTGAGTGGTTTCGTCTCACCTGCTACCCAGGGTGATATTACATGTAACTCTGGGGTGGGGGAGGAACCCATGCAGCTGGGTCAGGTATCTTTTCGTTCTGGTAGTAGAGACTTTAGGAGATTGCATAAACTATGTTACTACTGTGGGAAAAGTGGTCATTTTATTTCTGCTTGTCCTTTTGTTAAACCGCATGTTGATGAGAAAGAGAAAAAAAAAAACTTCCTGACTCTTGGTAGCGTGAATGGAGTGGTGGAGCAAGCAGGTATGCAAGCTCTCTGTAATACTTGTTTTCTCCTTCCAGCTATGGTGGCGCTAGACTCAAGAACTTTTTTTGTTGATTCTCTTTTTCTTCAAAATCTGGGTCTAAGTACTTGCACTTTAGAAAGAGAGATTCTGGTTTTTGCAATTGATTCTTCCCCTCTTTCTCAAAGGAGTCTCACTCATATTGCTCATGGTATTCAGTTCAGGGTGGGTGATTCACATGTTGAGATTATTTCTTGTTTTGTCATGAAGGACTTGCCTGCTCCTATAGTCTTAGGGTTACCATGGTTGACAAAACATAACCCAATTATAGATTGGCAAGCAAGACAGATCATTGGTTGGAGTGAATTTTGTTCAGATAATTGTCTTGGCACATCTATCTCTGGTGTGTCTATTACGGCTCTACCTCAGTATCTCTCAGAGTTTGCGGATGTCTTTTCGGAGGGTGGGGCTCAGGAATTGCCCCCTCATCGTAACTATGATTGTCCAGTGAATCTCATCCCAGGGGCTAAGTTGCCAAAGTCTCGGCTTTACAATCTTTCTCAACCTGAAAGAGAGTTCATGCGGAAGTATATTGCCGAGAGTTTGGCAAAAGGTCATATTAGGCGATCTAAGTCTCCGGTGGCAGTAGGTTTTTTCTTTCTAAAGAAAAAGGATAGATCCCTGAGACCTTGTCTGGATTTCCGTGAATTGAACCGTATTACGGTCCGTGATCCGTATCCCCTTCCTTTGATCTCCGACCTTTTTGATCAGATTGTTGGAGCCAAGGTGTTCTCCAAGTTGGATTTGAGAGGGGCCTACAATCTGATCAGAATCAAGGAAGGGGATGAGTGGAAAACGGCCTTCAACACGCACAAGGGTCATTTAGAGAATCTGGTTATGCCTCTTGGGTTGACAAACGCGCCAGCGGTATTTCAGCGACTCGTCAATGACATTTTCCATCATTTTGTGGGGAGGTTCGTGGTAGTTTACTTGGATGACATTTTAATTTACTCTCCTGATCTGAAGACCCATCAGGATCACGTGAGACAGGTTTTGACGATCCTTCGGGAGAATAAATTATATGACAAATTAGAGAAATGTGTGTTTTCTGTGCAGGAGCTTCCGTTTCTGGGATATCTGCTTTCTGACTCTGGTTTTCGCATGGACCCCGAAAAGGTCCGGGCGGTTCTGGAATGGGATCGACCAGAGAATCAGAAAGCTTTGATGCGGTTTTTGGGGTTTACTAATTATTATAGAAAATGTATTTCAAATATTCTACCATTGTAAGACCTCTGATCGATATGACTAAGAAGGGCGCCAACGTCTCTGTCTGGTCAGATGAGGCATTGCAGGCCTTTTTGACTATTAAGGAATGTTTTGCGTCTGCTCCCATTCTGGTGCAGCCCGACGTGTCTCAGCCATTCGTGGTGGAGGTTGATGCATCAGAAGTGGGGGTTGGAGCAGTGCTGTCGCAGGGTTCATCTCCTGGCAAATGGGTTCCGTGTGCTTTTTTTTTCCAAGAAGCTCTCGGCCGCCGAGAGGAACTATGATGTAGGAGATAGAGAATTGCTGGCCATTAAATTGGCCTTTGAGGAATGGCGTCACTGGTTGGAGGGGGCGTCTCACCCCATTACAGTATATACGGATAATAAGAATTTGGCTTACCTGCAATCTGCCAAGCGTCTGAACCCTAGACAGGCCAGATGGTCACTGTTTTTTACCAGGTTTAATTTTGTGGTTACTTTTCGTCCGGGGGTTAAAAACGTCAAGGCAGATGCGTTGTCTCGCAGTTTTCCTGGGGGATGTGATTCAGAGGATCCTGTTCCAATTTTGGCTGATGGGGTGGTGGTCTCCGCTCTGTACCCCGAATTGGAGATAGAGGTGTTGGGAGCCCAGGAGGGGGCTCCTGGTTCTTGTCCCCCAGGGAGGTTGTTTGTTCCTGAAGGACTGCGATACAAGGTATTCAAGGAACATCACGATACTGTCCTTGCTGGACATCCTGGTGGTCAGTCCAGCTTTGACCTTGTGTCCCGGAGGTTCTGGTGGCTCGGGTTACGTAAGAGCGTTGAGGATTACGTGGCAGCTTGTGAAACCTGTGCACGGTCAACGGTTGCTCATACTTGACCTGCTGGTTCACTTCTTCCTTTGTCTATTCCGTCTCGTCCTTGGACGCACTTGTCTACGGACTTCATTACGGATCTACAGAGTTCCTCCGGGAAGACAGTAATTTTGGTGGTTGTTGACCGTTTTAGTAAAATGGCTCACTTTATATCGTTAGCTAGTCTGCCCAATGCCAAGACTCTTGCGCAGATTTTTGTTGATAATATTGTGAAATTGCATGGCATTCCTTCGGATGTGGTTTCTGATAGGGGCACACAGTTTGTCTCCAGGTTTTGGAGGGCGTTCTGTTCTCGGCTTGGTATTCAACTTTCATTCTCTTCAGCTTTTCATCCGCAGTCGAATGGGCAGACAGAGTGTACCAATCAAAACCTGGAGACCTACTTGAGGTGCTTTGTGGCTGAAAATCAGGAGGACTGGTCCTCATTCTTGTCCCTAGCCATTTTTTGGCGCATACGGTTTTCATCCTCAGTTTGGTACCTTTTCTGGTACTAGTTCCTCTGGGATGCCAGAGGAGGAGATATTTTCTTCTGCCTTGTCTTCTATCTGACGGAGGATCCAAGTGAATTTGGAGAAGATGGGTGAGAGGTATAAGCGAATGGCTGACAAGAGACGTGTGACTGGTCCGGACCTGTGTGTGGGTGATCGGTTGTCCACTAAAAATATTAAACTGAAAGTGCCATCTTGGAAACTGGGTCCAAGATTTATTGGACCGTACAAAATATCTGCGGTCGTTAATCCAGTAGCGTTTCGGCTGGATCTTCCGCAGACTTGGAGGATCCATGATGTGTTCCACAGGTCTTTACAGAAAAAATATGTGAAACTGGTGGAACCATCGCCATTGCCTCCTCCTCCTGTTCTGGTTGCTGGAAATTTAGAGTTCGAGATCTCCAGGGTTCTTGACTCTAGAGTTCTTCGGGGTTCCCTTCAGTACCTGGTACACTGGAGGGGGTACGGCCCTGAGGAAAAGATGTGGGTTCCGGCGCTAAATGTCATTGCCAGCCGACTGGTGAGGGCTTTTCACAGATCCCACCCGGATAAGGTTGGTCCGGGGTGTCCGGAGGCCACCCGTAGAAGGGGGGGTACTGTCATGCCCTGCTCGGACTACGTGCGGAGGTCTGCCAGATTAGCAGCACGTGTCTAGTCTTTTGTTTTGGAATCGAGCTAGATCCGCCTCCCTTCAGGTGCACTGGGGGGGGTCGTTGGTTTAAATTACACCCACTCCCAGTGTTCCGTGCGGGTTATAGCTTCTGTCTGGCTCTGTGGAAGTAAGGAAGGAAGGATTGTCTGTTCCTGTTCAGAAAAGATAAGTTGGTTGTTGTTTTCTTGTTGTTTGCTGTCTAGGCTGTTAGAGAGACACCTGTCCCCTCCAGGTTCTGAGGGAGCTGCTGTCTCTATTTCCCTTCACCATCTTAGGGATTTTAGGGTATTCTCAGCCCAGGCACGAGGACACGTTATTCCCACCTTAAGGGTATGAACGTGGGCATAGCAGTATAGGGAGAGCAGCTAGGGATTTGTCAGGAGGTGACCCTGATCCCCAGCTTCTTGCCTAGATACTTGTTTGTTTATTTTTCTGTGTATCTGATATCCTGTCCGCCGTGACAGGGGCGGACTAGAAGGTGAGGTACTGGGAACAAGTGAATGTGCGGTCTTGGGCTCTGGGAGAGAGATGGGCTTGGGCTCTGGGGGAGAGGTGTTCTTGGGCTCCTTGAACTGTTGGTGACGCCCCATTGGGCACTTTGGAGTTTGTTTGCATGCCAAACAAAGTTTTTTTTTGGCTTATTGAAAGATCACTAACCCAGATAAAGGTCTTAATCATGTTACATAGCACTGCATAGCATTGCCATCGGTTTCATACAGTAAATGTAGGTTACAGATTCCCTTTAAAGGGGTTTTCTGGTTATAATGATTTTTAAGCAAGTTTTGCAGCCAGTCCACTGAAACAGAAGGTTCATAATTACCTGCAAAACATTATTCCGGTCCTCCTCGCTGCCTCCATCTTTAGCTCCTCACACAGTTTTCTTCTGCCGATTCAGCGGGGATTGGGTCATTAGCAACACGTGTCTGCAAAAGCCAGTAGGTGGATGGAGTGGTGCATGGGATAATGTCGATGTACCACATGAAGAAAAAAGTGCAAAGAGCCAAAGACAGAGACAGCGGAGGCAGGCTGTGGGCACTTGCTTAAAAATCTTAAAGTGAACCTGTCATCTCAAAAATGCATCTACACCAGCCAGCAGTACCTCATACTAGCCTGTTAATCATATATTTCATCCTGTTGTCCAATGCTGCATAAGTTAAAAAAAACACAGTTTTATCAGTGCTATCGAGCCGGCCAGCTGAAAGTCAAGGGGGACACAAAAAGATGATTTTCTTTTAAAAACTGCTTTTATTGTGTAAAACTGAACAAAAATAAAGAAAATACACATTTGGTATTGCTGCGTCTGTAATGACCTGTTGTATAAAAATACAAACCGGATTCCAAATAAGTTGGGACACTAAACAAATTGTTAATAAAAACTGAATGCAATGATGTGGAGATGGCAAATGTCAATATTTTATTTGTAATAGAACGTAGATGACAGATCAAACGTTTAATCCGAGTAAATGTATCATTTTAAAGGAAAAATACGTTGATTCAAATTTTCACGGTGTCAACAAATCCCAAAAAAGTTGGGACAAGTAGCAATAAGAGGCTGGAAAAAGTAAATTTGAGCATAACGAAGAGCTGGAAGACCAATTAACACTAATTAGGTCAATTGGCAACATGATTGGGTATAAAAAGAGCTTCTCAGAGTGGCAGTGTCTCTCAGAAGCCAAGATGGGTAGAGGATCACCAATTCCCACAATGTTGCGCAGAAAGATAGTGGAGCAATATCAGAAAGGTGTTACCCAGCGAAAAATTGCAAAGACTTTGCGTCTATCATCATCAACTGTGCATAACATCATCCGAAGATTCAGAGAATCTGGAACAATCTCTGTGCGTAAGGGTCAAGGCCGTAAAACCATACTGGATGCCCGTGATCTCCGGGCCCTTAAACGACACTGCACCACAAACAGGAATGCTACTGTAAAGGAAATCACAGAATGGGCTCAGGAATACTTCCAGAAACCATTGTCAGTGAACACAATCCACCGTGCCATCCGCCGTTGCCAGCTGAAACTCAAAAGTGCAAAGAAGAAGCCATTTCTAAGCAAGATCCACAAGCTCAGGCGTTTTCACTGGGCCAGGGATCATTTAAAATGGAGTGTGGCAAAATGGAAGACTGTTCTGTGGTCAGACGAGTCACGATTCAAAGTTCTTTTTGGAAATCTGGGACGCCATGTCATCTGGACCAAAGAGGACAAGGACAACCCAAGTTGTTATCAACGCTCAGTTCAGAAGCCTGCATCTCTGATGGTATGGGGTTGCATGAGTGCGTGTGGCATGGGCAGCTTGCATGTCTGGAAAGGCACCATCAATGCAGAATAATATATTCAGGTTCTAGAACAACATATGCTCCCATCCAGACGTCATCTCTTTCAGGGAAGACCCTGCATTTTTCAACAAGATAATGCCAGACCACATTCTGCATCAATCACAACATCATTGCTGCGTAGGAGAAGGATCCGGGTACTGAAATGGCCAGTCTGCAGTCCAGATCTTTCACCTATAGAGAACATTTGGCGCATCATAAAGAGGAAGGTGCAACAAAGAAGGCCCAAGACGATTGAACAGTTAGAGGCCTGTATTAGACAAGAATGGGAGAGCATTCCTATTTCTAAACTTGAGAAACTGGTCTCCTCGGTCCCCAGACGTCTGTTGAGTGTTGTAAGAAGAAGGGGAGATGCCACACAGTGGTGAAAATGGCCTTGTCCCAATTTTTTGGGGATTTGTTGACGCCATGAAATTCTGATTCAACATATTTTTCCCTTAAAATGGTACATTTTCTCAGTTTAAACTTTTGTTCAGTGATTTATGTTCTATTCTGAATAAAATATTAGAAGTTGGCACCTCCACATCATTGCATTCAGTATTTATTCACGTGTATAGTGTCCCAACCTTTTTGGAATCCGGTTTGTATGACATGATCTACTCTGTCAGGTAAACCATGTGAAAAAAAATATATGCCATAACAGCCATTTTTGAGTCACCTTGCTTCGGATGGGTTCACATCAGCGTTATGTATTCCGTATTTATTTTCCGTTATAACATGGTTATTAATAGAGATGAGCGAATTCGATTCGGCTGATTCGCAGAATTTCACAAAAAAATTTGCTTTGTGATGAATTACTTTGTCACGAAGCGCATTTTTTTGTAAGTAGCGGGTGCAATGACAGAGAGCTGCGATATCACAGCCCCCATCATTGTACCCCTCAGATGCCGCGTTCATACATGATCGCGGCATCTGAGTAATTTCACACTGTTTGGCCTCATGCACACGAACGTTGTTTTGGTACGCATCCGAGCTGCAGTGGGGCCCTCCGTGTGCTGTCCGCATCCATTGCTCGGTTCCGTGGTCCACAAAAAAAATATAACCTGTTCTACTCTTGTCCGTTTGGCGGACAAGAATAGGCAGCTATATTAATGGCTGTCCGTGCCGTTCCGCAAATTGCAGAACGCGCACGGACGCCATCCGTATATTGCGGATCTGCAATCTGCAGACCGCAAAACACGCAGCGGTCGTGTGCATGTAGCCTTTTTAACAATAAAAAACAATTACATCAAACTTACCGCCTCCATTTGCACGCTACGGGCTGGCCGCCACCATCTTGCTTGAAGATCTCGGACAAAATCCCGTGCGGTGCGCGATTATGTCATCGTGCCGGGCGGTGTGATGATGTAATCTCGCGCCGCACGGGACTTTGGCCGAGATCTTTAAGCAGGATGGAGACTGGCGGCCTGTCGCGAGCAAATGGAGGCGGTAAGTTTGAATTTTTTTTTTAGACAATTTTAGGTTAAATCGATTCGCTGACATGAAGCACGAGGAAATTCGGCTTCTAGGCGAATCACATTTTTTACTGAAATTCAGATCGAATTCCACTTCGTGGGATTCGATTCGCTCATCTCTGGTTATAACGGAAAATAACAGAATCCATAAGACTGAAGTCAAAACGGAAGCCTTTAAGAGGCTTTCCGTTTTGATCTGTCATAATAGAAGTCTATGGGAATCACAACGGATCAGTTTGGTTCCCGTTATGCAAGACGGAAAACAAAGTCCTGTCGACAGAACTTTTTTTTTCCGTTCTGCATAATAGGAACCAGACGGATCTGTTATGATTCCCATAGACGTCTATTATGACGGAAAGCAAAACGGAAAGCCTCTGTCATTATACAAGTCTATGGGCAGCATAACGGATCCGTCCTGGTTTCCGCTATGCAGGACTAAACTCCTGCATAATGGATTCGTTATGCTGCCCATAGACTTTATATTATGAAGGATCAAAACGGAATGCCTCTTAAAGGCTTCCGCTTTGACTTCCGTCTTATGGATTCCGTTATTTTCCGTTATACCAGAAAACAAAAATGGAATCCATAACGCTAATGTGGACCCACCCCACCCAAAAATGATAAAATCAAGCAATCAAAAAGTCATATGTAGCCTAAAATGGTACCCATGATAACAACACCTCATCCCACAAAAAACAAGGCTTTAAACAAGGTCATCGCCAGAATAAAAAAAATAATAGGGCTCTCAGAAAATGGCGATACAAAAACATGATTTACCGTACTTTGTGTCAAAGTGGTAAAACGTAAAATAAAACTTAAAATGTATACAAAATTGGTATCTCTGTAATTGTACTGACTAGCAGACTTAAGATACCATGACCTTTTTCCTGCATAGTGTATGCTGCAATACCAGAACCCAAAAAGCTAAGGCGGAATTTCTGTCTTTTCTTTATCCAGCTTCCCAAAAAGCTAAAAAAAAAAAGATCAAAATGTCAGATGTATCCCAAAATAAAACCAATGATATTGGCCCCTCATACATCTCCATCAAGAGAAAAATAAGAAATGTATGGTTGTCAGGAAATGTCTGTACTGGTCCCCAGAGGCTGTTCAAAAGCAACACGGAGCCCGTAAACCATGGATGACAAACTCATGGCCCTCCAGATGTTGCAAAACTACAACTCCCATCATTCCCTGATAGCTGTAGTATGCCCAGGCATGATGGGAGTTGTAGTTTTGCAACAGCTGGAGGACCACGAGTTTGACATCCCTGCCGTAAACCAATCCATCAAAATCTGTACTGTAAAAGCCAAAAGGTGGTCCTTCCCTTCTGAATCCTACAGCGTACCCAAACAACAGTTTACATCCACATTTATGGCATTTCAATACTCAGTAGAATCCAATTTAAAGGGTGTGGTGTGTCTCAGATGGCACCATCTGGGCACAGCACATTGAGCACTGCAATGCCATATCTATCATTTTGCACCGTCCCCTGCTCATTACTTTAGGCAGAACACCTGTGGCGTCAAAATGCTCACTCCCCCTTAATACCTTGATAGGTGGAGTTTCTAAAATGGGGTCACTTCCATTCCATTTATTACTTCACCCCAGAGCCTCTACTAGAGATGAGCGAATCAAATCCCACAAAGTGGAATTCGATCCAAATTTCAGGATAAATTTGATTCGCCTCTAAGCCGAATTTCCTCGTGCTTCGTGTTAGCGAATAGACTTTACCTGAAATAATGTAAAAAACAAAAAAATTCATACTTATCTCCTCTATTTGTTCACGACAGCCCGCCAGCCTCCATCGTGATTGAAGATCTCATCTGAAATCCTGTGCGTGGTGACGTATGACGTTACCACGCTGGTCGGCATGATGACGTAATCTCGCACAGCGCGAGATTTTGCTCCAGATCTTCAAGCAAGATGGTGGCGGCCGGCCTGTTACGAGCGAATGGCGGTAAGTTTGATAAAAAAAATTATTAGGTTAATTTCACACTGTTTTTACACTCATGTATGAACGAGGCATCTGAGGGGTACAATGACGGGGGCGGCGCTATCGCAGATCCCTGTCATTGCATCCACTACTTACAAAAAAATGCGCTTTGTGGCAAAGTTATTCGTCACAAAGCAAATTTTTTTGCAAAATTCGGCGAATCAGCGAATTCGGCGAATCAGCTCATCTCTAGCCTCTATAGTTGTGTGAATCGAGACATTGGGCCCCACATGGTGCTCTTATACTCCTTATACTTCTGTATATCCAGGCAAAAGATTAGGGTCACATATAGGGTGTTTATAAAACCAGGAAGCCTGGCATAATAATACGAGGGCTTGCTTTTCACTTTGGCACACACTGGGCACAACATATTGGGCACTGAAATGGCATATCTGTGTAAAAATTGCAATTTTCACTTTGCACCATCTGCTGTGAATTCATTTTTGCACCTGTGGGGTCAAAATGTTCACTATAACCCTTGGCAAATTGATGGGTGTGGTTCTAAAATGGGGTCACTTCTTTTTTTTTTTATTCTTTTTTTAAATTTAATATAGCCTCTGCAGTTTTCGGCCAGTGCTGTATAAATCACCAAACTAGACCTCAAATACACATGGTTATTTCTCTTCTGAGTCCTGCGATGTGCCCAAACAACAGTTTACAACCACCTATGGAGTATAGCCATATTCAGGAGAAAATGGGTAATAAATTTTGGGATACGTTACATCCTGTGGATGTATATAAATATCTGCAGCTAATTCTACATTTCATTGGAAAAATGTAAACTTTTCATCTTCACAGCCAAGTGTTTCAAAATTCTTTGAAATGCCTGTTGGGTCAAAGCACTCACTAGATGACTCAATAAATATTTCTAGGAGTGTAGTTTCCAAAATAGGGTCACTGGAGGTTTTCACTGTAGAGGTAATTCATAGTCTTCAAATGTGGCATGGTGTCCAAAAAACATTTTAGAAAATCTGCTCTTCAAAAGCCATATTGAGCTCCTTCCTTTCTGAGCCCTGCCATGTGCCTATACAGTGGTTTTTGACCACATATGGGGAGTTGCCTTATTCAGGAGAAAATGCGTAACAATTTGTGGGGTTCTTTTTTTTTCGGTTACCCTTTTTGAAAAAGAAAATCTGGGGCTAAAGCAACATTTTATTGAAAAGTGTGACTTTTCATTTTCACAGCCAAGTGTTTCTAAATTGTATGAAATGCCTGTGGGGTCAAAGGGCTCAGTACACCCCTCGATAAATTGCTTATGGTGTGTAGGTAACAAAATGGGGTCAACTTTTTTACTTTTCCACTTTATGGGGTACCTCAAGGTCTCTTAACCACTTCAGCCCTGCTAGCTAAAACCCCCTTCATGACCAGAGCACTTTTTAAACTTCTGCACTACACTACTTTCACCGTTTATCGCTCGGTCATGCAACTTACCACCCAAATGAATTTTACCTCCTTTTCTTCTCACTAATAGAGCTTTCATTTGGTGGTATTTCATTGCTGCTGACATTTTTACTTTTTTTGTTATTAATCGAAATTTAACGATTTTTTTGCAAAAAAATGAAATTTTTCACTTTCAGCTGAAAGAACTTTGCAATCAAAATGTGTAAAAAATGACCGGTGAAATCCGAAAGGTGCACTTTGGAATATGTGCCCCTTTGCCCACCTTGGCTGACAAAAAAGAAAAAATTCTAGGAACTCGCCGTGCCCCTCACGGAATACCTTGGGGTGTCTTCTTTCCAAAATGGGGTCACTTGTGGGGTAGTTATACTGCCCTGGCAATTTAGAGGCCCAAATGTGTGAGAAGAACTTTGCAATCAAAATGTGTAAAAAATGGCCTGCGAAATCCGAAAGGTGCTCTTTGGAATGTGTGCCCCTTTGCCCACCTAGGCTGCAAAAAAGTGTCACACATCTGGTATCGCCGTACTCAGGAGAAGTTGGGGAATGTGTTTTGGGGTGTCATTTTACATATACCCATGCTGGGTGAGAGAAATATCTTGGCAAAAGACAACTTTTCCCATTTTTTTATACAAAGTTGGCATTTGACCAAGATATTTTTCTCACCCAGCATGGGTATATGTAAAATGACACCCCAAAACACATTCCCCAACTTCTCCTGAGTACGGCGATACCAGATGTGTCACACTTTTTTGCAGCCTAGATGCGCAAAGCGGCCCAAATTCCTTTTAGGAGGGCATTTTTAGACATTTGGATCCCAGACTTCTTCTCACACTTTCGGGCCCCTAAAAAGCCAGGGCAGTATAAATACCCCACATGTGACCCCACTTTGGAAAGAAGACACCCCAAGGTACTCAATGAGGAGCCTGGCGAGTTCATAGAATTATTTTTTTTTGCATAAGTTAGCGGAAATTGATTTTTTTTTGTTTTTTTCTCACAAAGTCTCACTTTCCGCTAACTTAGGACAAAAATTTCAATCTTTCATGGACTCAATATGCCCCTCAGCGAATACCTTGGGGTGTCTTCTTTCCGAAATGGGGTCACATGTGGGGTATTTATACTGCCCTGGCTTTTTAGGGGCCCTAAAGCGTGAGAAGAAGTCTGGAATATAAATGTCTAAAAATGTTTACGCATTTGGATTCCGTGAGGGGTATGGTGAGTTCATGTGAGATTTTATTTTTTGACACAAGTTAGTGGAATATGAGACTTTGTGAGAAAAAACAAATAAAAAAAAAATATATATTTCCGCTAACTTGGGCCAAAAAAAATGTCTGAATGGAGCCTTACAGGGGGTGATCAATGACAGGGGGGTGATCAATGACAGGGGGGTGATCAATGACAGGGGGGTGATCACCCATATACACTCCCTGATCACCCCCTGTCATTGATCACCCCCCTGGTAAGGCTCCATTCAGACGTCCGTATGATTTTTACGGATCCATGGATACATGGATCGGATCCGCAAAACACATGCGGACGTCTGAATGGAGCCTTACAGGGGGGTGATCAATGACAGGGGGGTGATCAATGACGGGGTGATCAGGGAGTGTATATTGGTGATCACCCCTCTGTCATTGATCACCCCCCCTGTAAGGCTCCATTCAGACGTCCAAATGATTTTTACGGATCCATGGATACATGGATCGGATCCGCAAAACACATGCGGACGTCTGAATGGAGCCTTACAGGGGGGTGATCAATGACAGGGGGTGATCAGGGAGTGTATATGGGTGATCACCCCCTGTCATTGATCACCCCCCTGTAAGGCTCCATTCAGACGTCCGAATGATTTTTACGGATCCATGGATCGGATCCGCAAAACACATGCGGACGTCTGAATGGAGCCTTACAGGGGGGTGATCAATGACAGTGGGGTGATCAATGACAGGGGGTGATCAGGGAGTATATATGGGTGATCACCCGCCTGTCTTTGATCACCCCCTTGTAAGGCTCCATTCAGACGTCCGCATGTGTTTTGCGGATCCGATCCATGTATCCGTAAAAATCATACGGACGTCTGAACGGAGCCTGACAGGGGGGTGATCAATGACAGGGGGGTGATCAATGACAGGGGGGTGATCAGGGAGTTTATATGGGGTGATCATGGGTGATCAGGGGTTTATAAGGGGTTAATAAGTGACGGGGGGGGTGTAGTGTAGTGGTGTTTGGTGCGACTTTACTGAGCTACCTGTGTCCTCTGGTGGTCGATCCAAACATGGGGACCACCAGAGGACCAGGTAGCAGGTATATTAGACGCTGTTATCAAAACAGCGTCTAATATACCTGTTAGGGGTTAAAAAAAAATCACATCTCCAGCCTGCCAGCGAGCGATCGCCGCTGGCAGGCTGGGGATCCACTCGCTTACCTTCCGTTCCTGTGAGCGCGCGCGCCTGCGTGCGCGTGTTCACAGGAAATCTCGGGTATCGCGAGATGACGCGCCGATGCGTCCAGGAGGAGTAAATCAACCACCTCCCGGACGCATCGGTGCGTTAGGCGGTCGGGAGGTGGTTAAAATGCACCCAAAAAACATTACAGCAAAATCTGACCTCCAAAAACCATATGGCACTCCTTCCCTTCTGACCCTTGCCATGTGCCCTTAGAGCAGTTTACGAACACTTATGGAGTGTTTCTGTAAACTACAGAATGAGGGAAATAGATATTGAGGTTTGTTTTGCTGTTTGCCCTTTCTGTGTTACAGAAAATGGAAAATCTGCAAAAAGAAAGTGACATTTTGAAATTTTGCCATTTTCGTTTAATTCTTGTGGAACATCTAAAGGGGTAACAAAGTTTATAAAATCAGTTTTGAGTAATTTGAGAGGTGTAGTTTCTAATATGGGGTGGTTGCTATTATGTCAGACCCTCAAAGTGACATTGTTAATGAATTGGTCATTTAAAAAGTGTGTTTTGGAAATTTTCTTGAAAATTAGAAAAATTGTTGTTTACAATTCTATGCCTTCTAATGTCCTAAAAAAATAAAAAGGCATTTGCAAAATGATGCCACGACAAAGTAGACATATGTGAATGTAAATAAAAAAAATTACTATTTTATTAGGTAAAATGTAAAACTTTTTCCAAATTTTGTGTAAACTTGATAAATAAATGTATCAAAATTAAAGTACGATGTGTCACGAAAACAATCTCAGAGTCAGTTGGATAAGTTAAAGCATGACAAAGTTATTACCACATAAACTGATAGATGTCCTCAGGATATGTCATAAATATTAGATTGGTGAGGGTCCAATGACCAGCAATCCTACTGATCAGCTGTTTCAAGTGGCCACAGAGCACCACATCCTCTTTCTAGGCTGGTGACGTCACTTTCATTGGTCACATTGCCTATGTGCATCCAGAGAATTTGTGTGGGCTGCAATACCAAGCACAGCCACTATACAATGTGAGGTCCTGTGCTTGGTATGCTGTGAGGAGGCCATGGCACTCACCCAAGCTTTGGTCTCTTTAAACTGCCTATCAGCCAGGGTACCAGGAGTTGGACCCCCAACAATCATATTGATGACTTATCCTGAAGGTATTACTACAAGAGAATTTAAACTAGAACCTTCAGAATCACAGGTGCATATCCATGAAACAAACATAATTACAAAAAACAAAATGGCTGCACACCATTATATATACAAACAATAGAGCTAAGAAATGGGGGTCATTCTAAATAAAAGTGATACAATACCGACTATAAATGAGTTAATGTTAGCTCTTAGCGCACATATTTGCTCAAACATGTGTCGGGCCCATCTACCAGGCGTCAAGGTGGCTTCCGCAGATAGGTCCCTAACACTAAATATACTGCCTCTCTTTGGACTTACTGAGGCCTACAATATTCAGGGCAGTGTAGAGACCAGCTACATAGGTACTCTGCTCAGAAGTCCCAGGAAGATGTGCGTGTTCATTCTAAAAGAGGCGCTACCCTCAATATATACTACAAGAGAATTTAGAGTGGAACCTTCATAATCACAGGTACATGTTTTTGTTGTTATCGTGAAGGTAAGTCACCAGTATTGTGCACCTGAAAAACCCCTTTAAGCTGGACATACACGTTAGAAAAAGTTGGCTGAACCCATCACTTTTGGCTGGACCATCTAATATGTATGGAGGCCTTTCAAGTTTCCCCCCAATGTGGAGGAAAATAAGGATTTGAGAAGATTTTTTTCAACATGCCCAGTCCTTTTGTTCCTAGGTAGAGGGGTCTGGCAGCGGCTTATTCGTTTCTGCCCAGTACACATTCACCCTCATTCACCTATGGAGGGCATAGCCATTGAGCAACAGCTGTCTCATGTGTATGGTTAGCCTTAGTTCCCATATTCACACGTGTTCAGATGTCCTAATGTATACAGTTTTATTATCTCATTAGTACAGAACAAGTTAAGTAATACCTGAGAGTATTTTGGCCTGCTTCAAGAAATTACAAGCAACGTGTGTATAGCACCTTGTATAGATGTGAACCCATAGCACCAGCATCATGCCACCACACTGCCTGACCGATACTTAATTACTGCTGACAATCAATAATCTTTATCAGAACAAGTTGTTTACATGAGGTGATCTTCTAATCTTGGTATTTGTCTCCCTATTGATTGTGAAATTCCACTCTGGAGTGCTCTTAAAGCAAGTGATGTCATGGAAGAATGACAGGTTATGTTAATTGACTTGCCGCAGAGGGACTAATGAGAAACATATACGGGAGGCTCTTCACTGTAGACAGCCAAGGAGATCGTACATGTCCAAGAGAATGTAAAGGTATCAATATACAATACCGATATAATACCTGCATCTAGTGTATTACCAGTTACCTCCAGGAATGGTCTGACGTTGGAAGATCTCTTGTGCAATGCCTTCAGTTGGCGCATTGCCATGTGGTCTACTGTCATATAGTGTAGAAATTACCCTATCATACACTGCCTAATTGTAAGCACTACGCAGAATGGTGCCCAAAAAACAATACCATACCTTGGACATACAGCTGCCTAAATAATGATGCTACATAGTGCTGCCACTAGCAAATACTCCAAAAATAATATAATGTTCAGCAGCTAAATAACAATGAAGGGGTTGGTCCATCGAACACATCGGTGGTATATAGTTAGGATGTGCCAGCTATGTCAGATAGGTGCAAGTCCCACCTTTAATACTGGGCCCCCATAGTGAAGGAGGCGATACTGCGCAAGCATCGTCACCTTTCATTTACTTCTATAGGAGTGCCAAAATTAGCCGAACACAGCTATTTCAGGAGCTCCAATAGAAGTCAATGAAGGGCAAGCTGCGGGTGCATGGTGCTCTTTTCTTTCCATCGGGGGGCCCGATGGAAAGGTGGGACCCGCAGCTATCTGACATTGGTGGCACATCCTAGAAGTATGCCTCCAATGTGGGAGAAGAGCCAACCCCTTTATGGAAATATCACCATACAGTGTACAAATAATAGCTCCATACAGTGATCAAGTAACAGCTCCATACATAAAGCAATCTAATAGTGCTATAGTATGTCTCATAATTATGAACATTAAAGGCCAACTATACTTTCAAAAAACTTTTGATACGTCATAGTGACGCACTATGAAAGGTCCTCATTGGTGGGGTTAAGGGTTCAGCTGAGCCCTGCCTCTCCTCACTGCTGAAGACAGGCTGATAGACTTTTTATTGAGGTCATCTTAGGCAGCCAGGAGAGGTGATGCTAGGCTTAACGTCTCATTTCGGCCATCGTTGGAGTCTCAAGCGCTCAGACCCCTAACGATTACTATAACATGTTAAATTTTTTTAGAAAGTGTAGTTAGGCTGCTGGTTCATATATCAGTCCAGTCCTAATTTATATCCGACATCAAAAACTAAGGGTCTGAATACCATGAATGATCTCATAAAAACTATGGAATCAGTTCTAGCATCAGTTTCCTTCTGGCATTTCTGTACCATGCTGGAGGGAAACTGAAACGGAGGGCCAGATACTGTATTTGTGAAGTTATCCTAAATCTTTAAAGGGGTTGTCCACTTTTTTCTATTGATGACCTATCCTCAGGATAGGTAATCAGTATCAGATCGTCAGTTGGCTGACTTCCGGCAGCTGTTTGAAGAGAAAGCAGCGCTCGTATGAGCACCGCCCGCTCCTCATTGTTTACCCGCTCGCCACCACAACTGCAGCAGTGAGCAGGTGTAATCCCTTCTCTGCCATCCCATTCACTTCTATGGAATGGCTCCGTCCTATTCACTTGAACAGACAGGAGCCATCCCATAGTAGTGAATGGGGACGCCATAACACAACAGAGAAGACAATGCTCGTACAAGCGCTGCTTTCTCCTCAAACAGCATAGGTGCTGGGTGTCGGACCCTGATCTGATATTGATGACCTATTCTGAGGATAGGTCATTAATAGTAAAAAGCGGACAACCCCTTTAATATTGTTGTAAGCCTTGAGTGCTATACTGTCTAGGGTACCCCCTTTAGCAAGGGCAGGCAAAAACAAAACCTGTGTAGCCATAGGTTAGCCCTTCAGAGCTGAACCTGGACATACCTCCATTTTCACCCCAGCAGCCACCCTGACTTGAGCATCGGAGCAGTTCATGCTCCGATGCTCTCCTTTGCCCTGCGCTAGATCGTGCAGAGCAAGGGCTCTTTTGTTTACAATAACACACTGCCGGGTAGAGGCTTCTGCCCGGCAGTGTGTTCGGTGACGTCACCGACTCTGATGGGCGTGCTTTAGCGCTGTCCTAGCTGTTTTACTGGCTAGGGCAGCACTAAAGCCCGCCCATCAGTGCCGGTGACGTCACCGGGCTTCCTGGCAGCCCCATTGAGAGCCCGGTTCATCACTGGAACTCCTGAAAATGCCTTTGCCCTGCGCGATTTAACACAGGGCAAAGGAGAGCATCGGAGCATGAATTGCTCCGATGCTCAAGTCAGGGGGGCAGCCTGGGTGAGAATGGGAATATGTCCGGGTTCAGCTCTGAACCTGGACAACCCCTTTAAGGACAAATTCACAGATGGATTCACATATGTTATAGATGGCCATAATATATACGAGTAATATGGATGTATGATACATTAAGAATACAGACATTTAACTCGGACCTTAAAGGGCTTATGCCATAGTTGATTAAAATCAGACATCATACAGTACACCACAATCTCCTTCTAACAAAGCTAGAACCAGCCCTGTACTTCACATGGATCCAGAGATCTCCCCATACATTGCTCCAATTTCTCTGCTAGGTTCTCTTCAGGCTGAAAGCTCAGGGGACGTGTCCTTTCTCTGGGGGTTTTAAGTGGGCGTATCCTTTCTACTGCAATTCTCTCCCTATAACAGCTCAGGGAGCATTTCCTTTCTGCTCCAGCTCTCTCCCTATAACTTTCACAGCATCTAACAGTAGATACAGCTGGTGGCAAATAAAGGATGGAACTGAGCATGTGTGACCACCTCAGTAGATGGACGTACACATTACGATACAGATTAAACACCAGGGGGCACCATTGTAATGCCGTAAAGAGAATATTCCACAACTGGTGATTCTGTAACAGAAAGTAAATGACAAAAGTAACTTGTTTTTCATGCTGTATTATGTTAAAATAACATTTAATGGTGGTGCAACCCCTTTAAGCCACCTAAAGGCACAGGCCTACAGCATCTATAGGTAAATCCAGTCTTGACTCTTGGACTAGCTATGGCAAGGATCAGTATCTGTTTAGAAATTACAACTCCCAGAATCCTCCTTTCATTTCTATTGGAGTTAGAAGAACAGCTGAGAATGCATGCTGGGAGTTGTAGTTTCATAGCAGCTGGAGTGCCGAACGTTGTTGACCCCTGAGCAATGGCCTGTAAGTAAATATGACCTACAATGATGACATTTCTTGGAAACAAGTAGCCTTGTAAAAAATACTTCCAGGAAGAGTTGTTCGTTATTGGCCTATATGGCTGTGAAAACAATGCACCACAGTCCTAATGTGGTTGTCATCCTTAGAAAACAATGGTCATAGAACACGTTTTACATGTTTAACATGCTAGTACATCGTGTCTTTCTGGTACATATAGCATTCAGCATTTATAGGTGGTTTATAGGGAGTTCTTGACACATAGTTTGCTGATCATTGGCTCATAAAGATAATGTATGACTGCTCGAATGTGAAGAGTCTGCAGCTGCTGAACATTGACGTCCCTCAGGCTTCCATTACTAACCTTACCCTGTATAGTAACTCATATCCTCCCCGAACTCCTTATCCTATCATCCCAAAATAACTCACGTTTCCTACCCCAAGTATCACAATGTCCCCCTTTAGCGTCATCCCTGTAAGAGAGATTAGTCAACATGTCCTACGGTGTAGAACATGTCTAAGCCAGGGCACCACGTCAAGGTTTCTCAAGTAGCCCGGGACCTAACACTCTCCTACCTGAGCCGTATGGGCGATACCAGGAGTGGGCAAATTACAGGAGCATGAGGCCGACTCACAAACAGCTCACCAGTTACCTCCAGCATGTAACCATGCTTGCAATGGGAGGAGGGAGGAGTCTGCAAGTCCCAGTCAAGACTGGCTGATATGGCCCAGGCCTCACAGGTGCACCTAAATGTGGCCTGTAGATGGAAAACAGGCACATTTAAATTGGAGTTTATACACCTCCAGGAATCTATATATACAAACCAAAAAGACAAGGTGGCATTAGCAGGAGGTGCTCAAACCCTGACGTGGTGCCCGGGCTTAGACATGTTCTACACCGTAGGACATGTTGACTAATCTCTCAATTTTAAAATCAGTTTGAGGGTTTAGTGAGACTGCAGAGTGCACCTGTATTTGTTATTGTTTTGTTATATTGTTATATTGATTATGACATCTGCACTTGTTACCTTGTGTGAGATGTCTATTGTGGTACTTGTGGTTCGCCGCGGGCATCCTCCACCGTATGCATTTTGCTGGGGATCGCCATTAGCAACGGGCCACAAGTGCAGGATTTGCTCCCCTGTATATATGCACGACTGCATGTGGGTTTGAGCACCTCCTGCTAATGCCACCTTGTCTTTTTGGTTTGCATATATTCATCCCTGTAAGACCTGCATAGACCAGCAGATGTATGGCACCAACTAGAAATACCAAAACCACCTAAAGAAGTTACACCTGGCCATCAAGCTACAGTCTAGGGGTGGTAAAACATGGTAAAATACACGTGACATTCGTGCTTTCCTATGCACTATAAATAAACCTGATGAACCCTACCAACAAGTATGAGAGTAATGTGTCATGTCTCTTCATTTGTGATCAGTTTCAGTCATAGATATCTCGGCACTAGGATCCCTGGATTAAAGCAATGCAAGCACCTTTCTCGCCTTCAGTTGTCAGCCTTTGGTGAAGCAGTGATGACAATCACCATAACCCTTCCCAGTCTGCACCATAAATGCACTACGCTAGCAGCTGGGCCTTAATTTGCATGTACATGGTTGCATGGGCACAGCACTAGCGCCTGCTTGACCACTGGTGAAGACGACGCAGTGACAACAGCCTGGATCAAAGATAACTCCAGTCCCATCCGTTTAACCCATCTGATGCAGCAATTGTGTTTTATGGACCAGTCCTGGGACCAAAAATGGCCTCCAGGGCTATGCTGCTGAGGGCATAACATAAATGCATCTTGTGCGTTTTCTATGCACAGGCTATAATAGATATACTACAGAGGTTTTTCATTGCAGTATAATAAAATAAGAATAATTAAAAGTGAAATGCTCCCAGTGGGACAAAAAAAAATTAATTCAATGAATGAACTCGTAAAAGAAAGCCCGTAATGGTGGAATTGACTTTTTACACATTCTGCTGGATAATATATAAAATAAATTAAAGGCTATTTTTTGGTTTTCTTATATCAATTTTTTGGTACAATATTTCCAAACACACCACAAGGAAAAAAAGAAAAAAAAAAAATCACATTTAGTTCGCCATTTATTCCCCAAAAATTCCAACCCTACCTATAACCTATATTCCACCCTGACCAGGAGGGAGAAGAAAGAGAAAGTTAATTCTAATTACTCCAAATCTTCATCCTTTTTGGTGTTTGATTCTGGTTGTTAAACCCGTCTTCTCATATACTGTTGTACTCTATAGATCACATGCAAACATTCCATTATAGGCGAAGGTCCTGCTGATGCAGATCAAAAGAACGGAAAAATAAACGGTGATGTGAACCCAGCCGTACTATTACAAATTTTTGTTCTTTTCTTTCCCCCAAGGTGCAATTCAATATGGCAGCTGTTACTGTGAACTGAACTGCAACTATCACCCTAATTTTATGTAGCTTTAAAAATTATCACGAAGCACAAAAAAATAAAAAACAGATATCAAACACCAATGTCAGTGAAAAAAAAGATAAAGTTCTGACTTTTAGAATGTGTCGAGGCAAAAGCAAAAAAAAATAAAAAAATACCCAGCATCCTAAAGGCCATAATCAGCTGTGCCCTTAAGGGGTTAAACTCCAAGAAAGCAAAGAACCATCCTGCCATGATCCACCTGTCCGTGCACTTCTACGGAGAACTTAGGCCTTGATTAGGACAAAATTCTGACACAAATGATTTTTTTTTAGATAAGAGCTTGTAGCTAAATACATACGATGTTTATAAATTCTAATTTAAAAACTTTTTGAAAATTACAAAACACTGTTTTTTATTTCCGTATTGGTCAGTGCAGAATACGTATCATGATTTCTATTATTTTTCCTCTTTTCTGCTTTTTGGATGTGGATTTTAGAAGAGACATAGAAGCAAATGGGCTAGTTGGTAGATCATGATTTATAATTTTATCTTTTTCTTGACTGGATTTTGCAATTTCTTCTTTTTATTTTCTGGTAAACTTTTAAATTTGATATCTGCAAATGCACATTTTAGCACCAGTTTGTATATGTTCTGCAGGATATTTTTTAATAGCACTGAATAAATGCAGCCTTTTTGGATTGTTGAGGTTAATGGACACTTTGGTTAAGACAAAAAAAAATAATTGAACACTGTCATAAGTTGCCAACAAAGAAAAAATAAATATTTCTCAAACAAATGTATCTGCATTCGTGCACAGACATGCACATACACTGATATACACAATCACATGCATAATTACATATATACATATAGGCACACACATGCATAGACATAGACTTATAAACACACAAATACATAATACACACAAACACATACTGTACACACACAGATACATACAAACACATACATACTGTACACACACAGATACATACAAACACATACATACTGTACACACACAGATACATACAAACACATACATACTGTACACACAGATACATACAATTACATACTGTACACACAGATACATACAAACACATACATACTGTACACACAGATACATACAAACACATACATACTGTACATACAGATACATACAAACACATACATACTGTACACACAAATACATACAAACACATACATACTGTACACACAGATACATACAAACACATACATACTGTACACACAGATACATATAGAAACACATATATACTGTACACACAGATACATACAAACACATACATACTGTACACACACAGATACATACAAACACATACATACTGTACATACAGATACATACAAACACATACATACTGTACACACAGATACATACAAACACACACATACTGTACATACAGATACATACAAACACATACATACTGTACATACAGATACATACAAACACATACATACTGTACACACAGATACATACAATTACATACTGTACACACAGATACATACAAACACATACATACTGTACATACAGATATATACAAACACATACATACTGTACACACAAACACATACAAACACATACATACTGTACATACATATATATACAAACACGTACATACTGTACACACAGATACATACAAACACATACATACTGTACATACATATATATACAAACACATACATACTGTACATACAGATATATACAAACACATACATACTGTACATACAAACACATACATACTGTACATACAGATATATACAAATACATACATACTGTACATACAGATATATACAAACACATACATACTGTACATACAAACACATACATACTGTACATACAGATATATACAAATACATACATACTGTACACACAGATACATACAAACACATGCATACTGTACACACAGATACATACAAACACATACATACTGTACACACAGATACATACACATACATACTGTACACACAGATACATACAAACACATGCATACTGTACACACAGATACATACAAACACATACATACTGTACACACAGATACATACAAACACATACATACTGTACACACAAATACATACAAACACATACATACTGTACATACAGATACATATAAACACATACACACAATAAACTGCATGTGCGCCTTGTCTACCTTAAACTTTAACAAATGCAAGAAAAACTTTTCACAAATGTTGGTGTCAAATTATTGCATAATTAAGAATGGCATTCTTCACCATGTGCATGAATGTTTACAGATTTCTGCCATAGAAAATTCTGCAATAGAAATCTGCCCCATGTGAACATACCCTTACAGGGTAACTTTATAATATCTCATGTTCTTGTATTGGGTTATTTTATTTTCTAGCTGGACTGGTGGCACATATATTATATGGTTTTCCTTCATATATTGGTGATCAGTTTGCTGTATCTTAGTCATCTGCAGATTTCTTACAGTCACCTTCCCTCCAGCAGAAATCAGCATTACTGTAACATTGTCACAATGGCTCAGAACTGAGAATACTTGTATAGAAGTCTACGCCAGAAGCTGAGAAATGAACATTCTACAAATGTATAGCAAACCATAATGTAAAGGGTGGCAGTGTATATAAGCGCAGGTCATTATATTGCATCCTTCCTGGATAGATAGATAGATAGATAGATAGATAGATAGATAGATAGATAGATAGATAGATAAATAGATGATAGATAGATAGATAGATAGATAGATAGATAGATAGATAGATAGATAGACATGGGACAGATCGAGATATAAATAATTAGATTGATATTAGATATATAGATAAATCACATTGATAGATATTTGATAGATAGATAGATATTAGATAATTAGATAGATATTAGTTAGATTAATTTGATAGATGGTTTGATTCATAGAAATTAAGAAAGAAAGAAAGAAAGAAAGAAAGAAAGAATATGAATTGTATATCAAAGGTAAATAAAATTTTCCAGTAAATATTATGTATCAATTATTTATCTCTGACTTTATCCAGAAAATCCTATTCACCAAGCTGATTTTTACATTTAAGTTTATTTCTTCAGAAAGTTTTAGTTGTGTTCAGGTTCTGCTTGCAGGAACATGCAGAAAGGGAGACTTCTCTGGCCCATAGAGGGCGCCCTAACCCCACATTTGATTGCTGGTCTCACTTCTCAGCCCCATTATGTTATCAGTGGCATCTTGAACAAATCCTTTCACAGTAAAGACCTTCAAATAGCTCTTTGGTGAAAGAAAACACAATAACATAACATTTGCAATCAATTAGTGCACTGGATCTGCTGATGAGCTGAGTGTGAATGCCCTGTGCTTTCTACTGCAGGGTGCTATACAGCCCCCTATACCCTATGTACTCAGCATCACATTGGTAACTGATCTGCAAGTTCTACTCCACAAATTCTTTAATGTTTATTTTTAAGCCCCAAGCAGCTGTTGTGGCCCCCCAGATCACGTGATTCCCCATCTGCCAAAATGAATCTTTACCCTTTATAATGAGCACACAAACTGTAATTAGAGAGCAAGGAATATGTAGTGGGGGAAAAAAAAAAGAAATGACAAATGGATGGCAACGATTTCAGACTCCATTAAATTCTTAACAGTTCATTTATTAACCAAAAATATATATTTTTCTTGTACAATTTGGCTTTTAGGACATATGTACATTTTTGCTCTATATACAAAGGAAAAAAAGCAAAAAAAAGCAAACAAAAAAGAAATGAGTGACTCTTCAATATCACAGGACAAACCATACAGACTGAACTAACCTGCATGTGAGTATACAAATCGAATCTCCTCTCCATCTTATACACAGACATGCTTACAATACAGAACTATATATATATATATATATATATATATATATATATATTTCAGTTATTACAACAGATGTAAAAAAAATATAATAACATTAGAAAAAGATAATAATTAAAAGAAAATGTTAGGAGGAGGATAATGCAGAGAGGATCATGGCAGCGTCCAGCTGATTCTGTGACCTGAAAATAAAATATCCATATATTAGGCTATATCCATATATTACCAAACAAGCTCAGGGAACTTTACCCATCTACCCATATGGAGGAAATGTTTAATTACACCTACTATTTTTTAACTATGAATTTCTACCACTTCTACTTTTTTTTCCATATATATAATTTTCTATTCATATTTGTTGACATTTTTGCTTCTATTTTTCTGTTTACTATTTGTTTCTATTTTTAAAAAAATATTTCTCTTTCTATTTTTCAATTTTTTTTATTTTTCTTCACTTTAAAAAAAATTGCTTCTATTTTTCTGTTTCTAGTCTCTCTTTCTAAATATGTTGTTTACTTTTTAAGACCAATTTTTGTTTCCATTTTTCTTTCTAGTCTTGTTTCTAAATATTTTTTTTTTATTCTTCTGTTCATTTTTCTGTTTGTATTTTTCGTTTCTATTTTCCTTTCCAAATACTTTTTTTTTTCTATTTTTCTTTCTAAATATTTGTGTTTCTATTTTTATGTGTATTTTCTTTTTTCAAAATTTTCTTTCTAAATATGTTTGCTTCTATTTTTCAAAGTACTGCATTTTCTTTGTTCATACTTTTAATCGAGAGCCTTTAGTTGTAGAAGAGTCAGAAATAGTGTGTGTTTTTTTTTTTTTTTTGGGTGATAATGTAGCTTGGATAGAGCAGCATCTGCCAGTTCTAATAAGTATTCTGTGCAGCTCTCATATACAATTATGTGGTCGTAATGACAGACATAAAATTAAATATAATTGTGAAGTAGTCAGTGATTCATAGGCTCATTAAGAGCAGTAGTGGTTAACTCTAAATAAAGTACAGTTAATACATAATGATGGTGCAGATCAGGTCTGTATTGCCTCCTCTACATCCATCCACATATACTTTCATAGTCTGTTTTCTTACCTTCTCTGAACCGGGTGAAAAGCTGTACTTCGAATTTTTTTCTCTAGATCCAACGTGCTCGGTCTGTCTATAGACAAAATAAAGCACAGACATGTCAGTAAAATATATATTTTTTTTATATAAAGATTAATACATTTGTAAAGATTTCCTAATATTTAGATAGAACGGATAGGATTGATGTATCTTTGCTCAAACAAAGGGGAACGAAATTAATGGGATCGAAAAGTTGACAGTAAAGTCCTGTCCCTGCAGTTCTCACCAAGAACCAAACGTAATTATTTTTCTTTTATTTTTCTTTTTTTATGTATTTATTATTTTTTTAAGATTCTGCTCAAAATCCTTAAAAATGTCCGGTCCAGTAAAACGATTAGTGCAATGGACGCCTCAGTATGAGAGAACTGGGATCGTATGCAGTCCTGGGGAGAGCAAAAGACGCTTCTCACCGATCCCAATGTCCAAATGTCGCAAGTTTATGGAGGACAAACAAATGAAAGTACATAATGTACATATAGTATCTGAACAGAACACAACCCTAATAATGAAATGTAATAACTACTCCAAGCCCAACACAGCAAGTGCACAGGTTTTATATCATAAAGTACTTTATATATTGCCATTTACAAACATCAGACCAAGTATTTTTGCGTCTAGTATTATCTATCTATCTCATATTTATCTACCTAATATCTATCTATCTCATATCTATCTAAAATATCGCATCTCTATTTATTGATTTATCTACTTGATATTTATTCCAGTTTATCGCATTTCTATATAGCTATTTATAAATTCTCAATTTTTATATCTATCTCATATCTATCTAATCTTTTTATCTATTATATTCCATTTCTAGCTATTTATCTGTGTATAATAAAACTATAGGTACTTAGATAGATAGATAATATTTATAACATATTTCTAAATATAAATAATCCTATACAGTATATAGAGACAGATAGATAGATAGATAGATAGATAGATAGATAGATAGATAACAGATAGATAATAGATAAATAGATAATAGGTAGATGGATAGATAATAGATAGATAGATAGATAATGTTTTTAACATATTTCTAAATATGAATAGTCCTATTGTCCATCCATTATACAGTATTTCTAGACACAGAAGTGGTTTGCATTCCCAGCTTCTGGATCTATCTATCACCTCCTGGTGTTATTCACCTGTTTCTGGCTCTGCTGTGTGCTGGTCCCCGGCTGTTTTATGGAAGGCTGCATTGCTTGTGTTGGTCGGTGCAGTGTGGACACTTAGTCCTTGTAGGAAGTGAGCAGAGTTCAGTAAGGATAGCTGCTGGGCTGAGAAGGTCCTCCCCGTCCAGCTCTGGAACCTGCTTCCAGGACAGGCTATGAGTCTGTGTTGTGCTATCAAGGTCTGGGGGTTACCAGTAGTATGGGGGGACTTGCGGGGGTTGTCTGGAGCAGTAGCAGTTTCTGCCAGGGACCAAATCTTAGGTTTATGGACCGCTGGCAGGTTGTTGTCCTGGGAGGGATTAGGGGAAATATTGTCCAGTTTGAGCTGTTCACAGGTGGGTTGTAGGGACTTGGCCTCCTCGGGAAGCTCACACTTATCGTGCACCCTGCTGTCCCCTACTACAGACTTGAGGAACCTGTCCTCCTCAGCTGCATTCAGGTCCTCAAAGCCATCAGAGCCCTCAGAATCACTTCTGGCGTCAGTCTTAGAGTCCGAATGCAGGTCTGTGTCCTGCTCATCCAAATCTTCCTTACTCTCAATGTCCTCAGTGTCAATATTCTCCAGATCTATCTCCTCTTCATCTTCTCGCTTGTCTTCTTCGTGGTCACTTTCATAGGTGTTCCCTTCCTCGTCTGTCCTGCTCCTGGGAGTCCAGGTCATTTTATTCTCCTTTTTAAGCCTCCTCCTTGCGTTGGCAAACCAGGTGGACACTTGGGTGAGGGTCATCTTAGTGATAATGGCCAGCATAATCTTCTCCCCCTTGGTGGGGTAAGGGTTCTTCCTGTGCTCATTGAGCCAGGCCTTGAGGGTACTGGTGCTCTCCCTCGTTGCATTTTTCGGCCTGGACGGATCTCCAAACTGGTATTGTCCATAGGGATAAAATGCTGGATGATGGTGGGAAAAAGCTGCATGTTGTACACCTGGACTGTCCTTCATGTCGTATTGAGAGCCCTGCAAGAAAGCAAAGTGCTATCAGTAAATGCACAAGTCACAGCAATATAGACATCTGCAAAACCTGGATCTACAGTGGACATTGTATCTGAGAAACATGGATCTACAGTGGACATTTCATCTGAGAAACCTGGATCTACAGTGGACATTTCATCTGAGAAACCTGGATCGTCAGTGGACATTTCCTCTGAGAAACCTGGATCTACAGTGGACCTTTCATCTGAGAAACCTTGATCGTCAGTGGACATTTCATCTGAGAAACCTGGATCTACAGTAGATATTTATTCAGCAAAACCTGGATCTACAGTAGTTATTTATTCAGCAAAACCTGAATCTACAGTGGACATTTCATTTGAGAAACCTTAATCTATAGTGGACATTTCATCTAAATAATCTAGATCTACAGTGGACATTTATTCAGAAAAACCCAGATCTACAGAGGACATTTCATCTGAAAAACCTGAATCTACGGTGAACTTTTCTGCTCAAGAATCATTACTACTATATGACATATAGTATTATTACTAAGACATATTATGATACTATATTACTATTATTACATACAAAGGTATAACAAACTACAGCCCATAAAATTACTTGCATCCAATTTTCTAATTGCCAAACTTTGCATTTTATCACTTTTGGAAGATATAAATAAAAACAAGTTCATTGCATACAGTCAAATAATATCATGAAAGCAATAACAATAGTAGTAATAGTCCTAATCATCAATCGGTTGTAATAAAAGAGAAGGTATGGACTATACTGGCTGATGCCTCGGTATACTCTGTATACATACACTCCATGCCTTGCCTTGGATATACAGATCTAGAGAAAAGTATTGTCCTCCTAGGCTCCTCCACACTTGATCATACACACGCACACAGCACGGGAGTAGTAGTTTAAGCAGGAAAGGGTTAAGCAGCAGAGTATTTGGGGAGAGGGTAGGAAGTAGTTGGTGCCCTTACCAGCTGTGAGAAGATGGGCAGCTCTGCAGTGTAGGGCAGGAAGGCTCCATAAGCCTGGGCGGCTGCAGCTGCAGCATAGGGAGACGCATACATGGAGGAGAGCACATTGGAGAGGGTCCCAGCCGGGGAGAGTTCAGCAGCTCCGCTCCTGCTGCCCCCCACAGCCTGCCTGTCAGAGGGGTACAGGGGTCTGATGTACTGGTATCCCAGCTGAGGGAAGGACATGGTGCAGCAGCAGTTCAGCTCAGGGGGCCACTACTGGAGAATCTGCACCCCGCTTAGGACTTGGGTCTTCTTCTCAGCCTCCTCCTGGTCATGAATCTAGAGTGCTTCCAGGGCTCGGATGGTCCTTGCAGGGCTCCCGGTGACTCTGTCCTCTCCCTCTGGTGCTATTGATCTGAGTGGACCCAGGTCAGCTCCTAACAGATTGCTTCAGATCATTGGCACTCACCCTCTGATTGACATCTCAAGTCCTGGCGCAGGCTCCTCCCAGGTCTTCTAGTCTGGCTCTGCTTTCTCTTTCATCCACCACCCCTTCCCTTCCCAAATCCGGCTTAACTCATGCGCTGCCAGAGGGGAGCCTCCTAAAACACACAAAAACAGCCTGTCAACCGGTTTGGATTTGAGCAAGGAGTCCTTGGCAATGCAAAGGTTAAAACGGTGTGCCTGGGCAGTA